>NC_088687.1:108500605-108803636 GCF_028017835.1 Emys orbicularis
ATAATTTGATTTGGTTATTTGTTATAAAAGTAATATGACACAAAAAGTGCAAATATTTAATTGGAAGCTTAAAACTGTTTGCTAGTGTAAACTAACCCCCTACTTTCCCATTAATTGTTATTCTATCCTGACTTGTTTTCTTTAAGGCTCTAGATGAGTATATCTCTTCCTGCAATGCATATTTTCCTGCGTTTAGTGTGAGGGAATTCACTAGGTAAAGGGAATTCATCAGATATGGCCAGGATGCAAATTAAGTCTGCCTCTGGGCCAGTAACACACCCACACATTCAGTTATGTAAATTAACCAATAAGTATACTGTAGCTTGCTCAGTTAAGCCAAGTGTTTTGGAACTGGGAGACTTATGTGGCCCTGTTTTTCCAGGGTCTGTTGAGAATGAGTAATTTATGCAGAAAAGTTTAGTAAACATCAAAAACTCAGGACACTTTCCTGGCGACATAGCCTCACAGAAAGGAAATCTGGGGAGGGCTGTATGGAACTATGTAAAATATGTGGGAAGGGTGCATATTTATTGAAGGTCTGAGCACTTAAATATGAAAGTATGCAAATTTTAAGGAGCATCTACTATTGGTCCTTATTTCATCTTTCATTTTAGAAATTACACTGCTTTAAAAAATTCCCAGTTTTTCCTCAACACTCCTTACAGATAGCCAGCTTCACACTGTATGTAATCAAATTCACCACCCATTAAAATGAGAGAGTAAGGGACAAATATGAAAGTAAAATAAGAAATGGCGCCCTACACATATAGCTAATTTGAAGAATCACCTCCATTGAAACAAAATATAAAAGCCTTAAAGCTTTACAGTGACAGACTTCATAGGCCACACAGCCTGTGTGAAATTGGATTCAGTGTGATTATTTCTGGGCAATAATTCAGAGCAAATAACATCAAGAAAGGCTTGCGTAAATCCTGACAGAAAAAAGTGGATTTAAATCAAACTAATAGGTTGCAAAACATATGAAATATGCTTTGTACTGTGCCTTGGAGACACATGGCCAAATCCATATTCAAAAAGTAAAAACAAACCAGAGTGATTTGAAGAATAAATTACTTGTCATCGTGATCTTTAAAAATGCCAGAATTTAATGCAAAAATATAATCCTAACATTTATTGCAGCAAAAATAAATGTCAACATATTAGACTTAACTGGCTAAGCCTTGTGGTAGCATTTCTGCAAAGTGAAAGGAACATGACAAGACGTATTTCACATTTATTAGAATGAGATTTGGTCTTCTTTATCATAAGCAGTAGATTTAAACACTTTATTTTAATTTACTTCACAGTATTGAGAAAAACATTGACTCAGATAAGAAGTGGAATACCATATACACTCCTTACTGAAGCAATCAATCAGTCTTAGAAGCTAAATGTTTACTATGACAACACGAGAGCTTTGCAGTAGAATGCAAAATGTACCATAAAATGTTTGAGACATATTACACACTATTGCTTATTGCTCATAAATATATAAAACAATACAAGATACAGTGTATTACTGATTATAATTGCTATTTCTGCATGTATGCATACATTCATATAGTAAAAGGGGCCATATTCTAGTTTCAGATGCATGTTACCAGTCCCTGTTGACTTCAGTAAACACATACATATCAAAGCCAGAATATGGCTATTCTCCCTCCTTTCCCCTCCCTCACATTGATAACCTTGGATGTATATGTGCATTTCCTAGTCCTATGTATTGTACATTTCTTATTTTTTACATATTATCTTATTACATATTACCTTTCAATATCTGATATATTTTACATATGCAAATGTGTACCAATACACACACTACCAGTTTTCTAAACCTTAGGTAGGGTGGATTCCAAATTCCATTGAAGTCAATGGAAGTCTTTCCACTGACTTCAGTGGGAGCTGGGTATGGTACAGTCTTCAGTCTTTATTTGGATCATTCAATTATCTCTGTCAAATAGTGGACAAAGGATTTGCTAGGATAGATTTTATGTATATAAGAAAGTTTCTAATAATTTCTTAGTAATAATTATAATAATGAATACCTATATCAAAAAACTACATTCAAAGAACATTTTAGGTTGCAAAGTAAAGCTCTTGGAAGATAGGAAATTTCAGATTTACAGTTGTTTGTGTAACCTTAATTTAGCCCCTCTGTGCTTTCAGCCTGTGCACAAATGAGGCAGGGATTCTGTAGACAAAAAAAGTCTATAATCATGTAATTAAAGATCATAAAGCATGTGCACAATAAGGCTGAATTTAACTAGCAGAGGTAACTGTAAATCTATTTGCTAATTTTAAGTGTTTCATTTTGTAAGTAATTTCCTATTTTTAATGGGAAATGTAGAAACAAATTCTACTATGTGAACCTGTCATGCAACCACATTCAGCACATACTGCAACTTCCCCATCATGAACCCCAAGCATTGAGCACTTACTGCTTCCACTTGAGCTAGAGAACTAAATGCATTAGCAGGCATCAGAAGAGGAGCGCTTATCCCAGGATGCAGAGGTAATGGTCTGCTGACAGCATGTGCTGGATTGAGGGACTGGTTTGGAGGAGCTAACCTAGCTCAGTATCTTTCCCATCTTGGAAGGTGGGTGGCTTTTGCCCCAAGTGGTGACCCTGGAGTCAGGGATGGGCTGCTGGCACCACATGCTGGATCCAGGGAATTATGGTTAGAGTTTGGCTCTCTCTTCCACCCCAGGCATTGGGGAACCTCTGACCCATGTGATTCCCCCGGAGGGCGAATGGATATGCAGGGTCTGTAGGAGTTTTTGAGGGAGCCTGGACTGACTGTCTCTCTCTCAGCTCCTGCCCCTTATGGTGCCCTATGTAGGATGCTGGGAGGCCATATGCTGGATGCTGTGGTAGGAGTTAAGGGGAACCTCAGCCCAGTTCCCCTCTCTAATTTGTCCACATCCTTTCTGTAGTGGGGGGCCCAAAACTGGACGCAATACTCCAGATGTGGCCTAACCAGTGCTGAATAGAGGGGAATAATCACTTCCCTCGATCTACTGGCAATGCTCCTACTAATGCAGACCAATATGCTGTTAGCCTTCTTGACAACAAGGGCACACTGTTGAATCATATCCAGCTTCTCATCCACTGTAATCCCCAGGTCCTTTTCAGCAGAACTGTTGCTTAGCCAGTCGGTCCCCAGCCTGTATCAGTGCATGGGATTATTCTGTCCTTAGTGCAGGACTCTGCATTTGTCCTTGTTGAACCTCATCAGATTTCTTTTGGCCTAATCCTCCAATTTGTCTAGGTCACTCTGGACCCTATCCTTACCCTCCAGCATATTTACCTAACCCCCCAGTTTAGTGTCATCCGCAAACTTGCTGAGGGTGCAATCCATCCCGATTATCCAACCAGATCATTAATGAAGATGCTGAACCGCTTGAAACCGGCTGCCAACTAGACATCAAACCATTGATCACTAGCCGTTGAGCCCAACGATCTAGCCAGTTTTCTGTCCACCTTATAGTTCATTCATCCAATCTATACTTTTTTAACTTGCTGTCAAGAATACTGTGGGAGACCATATCAAAAGCTTTGCTAAAGTCTCAAGGTATATCACATCCACCACTTTCCCCATATCCACCATAGAAGGCAGATAAGTTGGTCAGGCATGACTTGCCCTTGGTGAATCCATGTTGACTGTTCCTGATCACCTTCCTGTCCTCCAAGTGTTTCAATATAGATTCCTTGAGGACCTGCTCCATGATTTTTCCAGGGACTGAGGTGAGGCTCCTGTAGTTCCCCAGATTCTCCTTCTTCCCTTTTTAAAAGATGGACACAATATTTGCCTTTTTCCAATCGTCCGGGACTTCCCCCGATCACCACAAGTTTTCAAAGATAATGGCCACTGTTGTTGTAGTACCCAAACTCTTCAATCAGGGTAAAGACCATATAGTGCTAGGTTCTGTACAAATACATAAAATGACAGTGTGTAGCTAAAGAGCTTGTGATTTAAGACTAGATGCAACAAGTGAGTTTAACAAACAACAGCAAGACAGGTGTACTAGTACTAAGGAGGCACAGCTACAGGGTCTAGTTAGGGAATTCACATAACTTCCCAGATCAGTTACATGTTTGTTTTTGTTTAAAAAAATACAAATATAAGTAAATATCAGCAACCCTCATCAGGCTTTAATTTAACAATTGCATTGTACTATAAACTCTACATGTACTGTAAATAAATTCAGTCTGTCTATCTGTCTTAGGTCTTATCCCTGTGGAATCTGAGCAGTGCTAGAAACACATACTGTAAATATTGTATGCATAGTATCATGCATACATCAATACATTTGCTGGCTGAGAAAATAGGAAGTCTTGTATTTGTATGACAAAATGTACAATTACACATTTTAATTTTGAAATATGTGCTGTGAAAATAAGGAGTTACAACATATAAGGATAATTACATTTAAATGTGAATCTATTTAGCACTTTTTGATAATAAATAAAGCTTCCAAATGTTTAAGCACTTCACTGTTTTGTATAAATAAGGGAAAGGAACAAAAATATGTAATTACATCCACCAAACATATGCTACTACCCAAGAGTGACAAGTAATTATAATAATGTGGGGTTTTAGAAGAATATGATTCCTCTCTTTTTTGTACAATGTTATTTCTACAGAACTTTCATACTACTTGAATATAACTTATAGATATTTCAGGAGGTTTACAGCCTTGAAACTTGTAACCACTTAAAGCACTTAAAAATTTCTAGAGAACATATTTATTGAGTTATTGACATCCCACAAGGTATTTAAAATTACACATACCTTGGTCATGTACTTTTGTAGCTAACATGAAAAGTTCTCATTTTTCCTCCGCACTGAAAAAAATCCCCATTGTATGTTTTATCTGTTGATAAAACATTCACTAAAGCAAACAGAATGTTCAGGTGTTGCTACTCTATTTTATGTTCCATAGGTTTTAGAAAAAGATTCTGTTTTTATTGTGAATTTATGTTTCATTGCCCCCTGCTGCTTAATAAAATATTGTTTTTAAAAGTCAACATTTCTGATAGTTATTAATTATTATTATTATTATTTTATTTATTAGTTAAAAGAGTTCTGAACTTGAAATGGGCTTTCCTTGATATGGTCTCATATTCATTATGCCCTTTTCACCTGAACAACTAAAGTATTCAAATAATACAGTAAATCCAATTAAACTATCATTGCAGGGCTGCAAAATGGAAATTGCTTTCAAGAGCATTTCCTGCTTCACACACAATATTGAGAGAGTTTAATATATTATTTTCATATATATTCTCTTTTTCTATCTTTTAGTGCCTAGTTTGGGGCAAATTTTGCCCCCTAGATTCACAGGCAGAGACTACCATTCATGTGTAGATTTCCCCCTCCCACTTCTGCCTGGGGATGTGTCTCAGTTGTCTGAATGGTATTATTCCCTATTTCACTCCCTCACCACTCAGCCCCTATTGAGGACTCTGCATTGTCCAGAATCTGTAGTTGGGGAGACTGGGTGGGATGAGGTCAAGGCGAGGGGGGAGCACATTGTTCCTTCTAATTGCCCTGTGAAAATTAGACAGAAAATTACCATCTGTTATCTCTTATGTGCAGAACAGTTCAGGAGTCACAGGAACAGCATGTCTGGGAAGGAGTCCCTTGTAGCACAACTCTAAAGGAGCCATGATGCCCAATTCTCCAATGAATCTCCTGAAGTCCTCATCTTTTTCTGTGTGGTGTGTGAAATGATGGGCGTAAGTTTAGGGTGGAATGAGGTGGAGGCATAGTATTGCCAACCCCAAACATTCAAAAATAATGTCACACCCTAAAATCATGAGATTGGCTTAAACATCATGAGAGTTGAGAAATAATATATTTTGGGATCTTTTCATTTACCTTCTGGGTTTTGAGCCATTAGGAATCATGTTTTTGAGGTTTTGTCCACAATTATGAGGGCTATAAAAGCTGAGAGTCTCGTGATCACATGACACCAGGTTGTTTTATTTTTCTATAAAGAAAAAGCTAAATCTCTCAACATCTCCCTCCACAGCTTTCAGATTCAGAGGGACAGCAATGTGTTTCTCTTCCCCGGGTTCCCCCAACCTGGAGGGAAGGGATTCTGAGGCTGCTTATTGCAGTGAGGAAGCAGTTTCATTTGGAGCCACCTGAGAGGCAGAGACATTCTTCAGGCAAGACAGGAGGCTGCTCTTTAGGGCCAGGTTGGCTCCTTCTGCTTACCCACTCAACAGCTCTGAGTTCAGAGCAGTGGAATGAGTTTGCTGCAGAGAACAGAATGAGCCCAGCAGCAGTGCCTCCTCTGTCAGGTATGAGGGAAAGGACTAATGGGGCTGAATGGGGCGGACTTTGGAGGAGGGCAGGAGATACAATTTCATGGTGTGAGGGAAGCTGTAGAAAGGGGCACAGACATGGAAGGGAGATGAGTGTTTGCAGAGGAGTTTGGGGTGTTTGGGGGGAGGGGCTTGGTGGAATGGGAGAATAAGAGGTATTTTGGGGAAAAGAGTGTCTTGGAGGGAAAGGGAGGAGAGGCAGGAAATTTGGAAGGGGGAGGGAGAACATAATGTTTACAGAAACGGAGGTGCCCACATGCTCATGCATGGGTGAGGGGTTAGGAATTGTACTGTTGAGGACTCATTGGAAGAGGGGGAGCACTATAATCATGACACTCTGAAGTAGGATGACCATATTTCCCTATGATTAATATGGGACACCTGGGAAAATTACTCATATTCAAGTGAGTTCAACAGCAATCAATCAGAACTATGCAGTACAACTGTTCAAATTAACATCAAGTTGACTGTGCCCCCGTTAAAAAGAAATACTGTGTAGTTGGATTATTTTTATTTACCTTCTTATCTTTAGGGTTCACACAGGGAGGGAGTGACACACACACACACACACACACACACTCCTACTCCCCCCGACACAAACATGGTGGGGCGGGAGTTGACCAACCAACCAACCCACCCTCCCTTCCCTGCCCAGTGCTCTCTGCCCTCGATGCCTGGCTGGGCCTCTGGGATGGACCTGCCTCTCCTGGTACCTGGTGCCGCATCTTCCCGAGGCAACACGTGTGGGGGGACATGCAGGAAGATGGAGAGTTGCCTGGGGGTGGGGCAGGGGGTACATCAGAGGACTGGCACCTCATGAGAGAATGTGACACCAACTGCTCCATGCTGGCTTCTGTCCTGCGGGGATAGCTGGGCTTGGCTCCCCACTCCAGGCATTGCAACCTTTGGACTCAAGCACTGCTCAGGTTTGGCCCATCCCAGTGCCAGTTACTCAAATATGGCCTGCTCAGCTCCCACATCATCATGATAGAGGTGTGGCTGGGCCAAATTTGAGTGAGTGGCACTACCCCGTGCATCAGGTCACAGTGCCTGGACCAGGGAGCTGAACCCATCCAACCTCTTCATCCTTTGATGTATTCTGGTGAACCAATATTGGGTTGAGGAAACTCTGTAGCTGACGCCTGGCCTGACATGAATAATTAACACATGGAGGAAGGCCTCATTTTTTGGAAGATAGAATTAGGGATGTAAATGAATCATCTGATTGAAAACAGAATGTTTGTGATAAATAAGATAAGTAAATAGGTCAGTAAGATAAGGAGACAGACTGTCTAAGCCATTGGTTCTCAACCCACAGACCGTGGACCGCATGCCACTCAATCAGCACACAGCTGCGGCCCATGTGACATCCTCAGAGTCATATAGATAGTATATATATTGTGTAGATGTGGCCCACAGTGGTAAATACGTTGAGAACCACTAGTCTAAGCCAACTAAGTTCAGAGGGAGAATATACAGGGAATTCCTTACTATGATTTAGATAACAAGGGAATTTAGGAATGCAGAGATGAGGTAAAAAGAAAGTCAAACCATTTTCAGTGCACAGGGATTTGTTCCTGCAAAGTAGCTAATCCAAAAATGTGTGATGCAATGTATAGTAAATGCAATTAGATGTGTAATGTATATAAAGTGAGAGGGTGTCTGTGTAACTTTGGAGTTGTGATGTATCCTGCATCCCTCCCCTCTGTGTTTGAGTCTGATCAGCTCAGTGTAGCACTGTTGTATGCCAAATAAAGATACCTGAGTGATGATGACTGGAGTCGAGCTGAGTTCTTGGGAAGTGAAGTGGAAAGAGGGAATCCCAACAAACCCTGATGTACGTGTGTGACAGGGTCCCTGTGGTGCAACCTGGACTGTTGTGACCACTGAGCCCTCCAAACCTACCAATCTGGGTGGCCTCTCACACTTTGGTGCTGATGTTAAGCTGCAAACCTCTGATAGGCACTGCACGTACACAGACATCTACAGTCAGGGACACACCCAGCCATGTTACATTAATGATCTCCCAGTCACTCATGAACTAGCCAGTTCCCCCCAGCTCCATCCGTATACCCCAGAACTGTACCAGTGTAAGTTCATTACTTAGTTCGCCACTTCTTTATAGGAAAGTGGACATGCGCCAGCCTTTGTAACCTGAGGAGATTCCCCAATCACTTTAGACAAACTCACTGGTAAGGATAAAACACTTAAATATGTTTATTAACTACAGAAAGATAGATTTTAGGTGATTATAAGTCAGTGACAGTTACCTTAAGAAAATAAAAAAGAAACAAACATTCTAAATCCTAAATGTTTAGTCTAAGCAAGAGTTGAATCCAACAGCTTTTCTCACCCTGACAGATGTTACAAGCATGTTACAGTTCCTCAATTCCTCGGCTGGGACTACCTTCCAAACTGGGACCAAACTTCTCCAGTTCAAAGTATTTGTCCTCCAGATATTCTTCCAGTTGTTGAGTTGGGGGGGGGAGAGGTGAGATAGGCCAAGTGATGATGCCACTGTCTCTCTTTTTATACCTTCTTCCAGCTTGCTAGAAAGATCCTTGCTGTGACATGGGACTTAAGCAACACCCATTGGTCAGGCAGTCTCCATTGCTAAGTGCTCTCTCTGAGAAGTCTCTGGGATGGCCATTGGAAGAGTGGATTCCCTTTAATGGGCCATCAGCACATGTCTGGCTGGCCCTTTGTTGTAACTGAAAGGTTGGCTGTGGGCATCTCCCAACTTCACAATATATTTCAGTAACACACATAGCAAAACTTCTTAACTTCACATACAATCCAACAGGATATTAATGGTTCAACGGATCAAGACTTTAACATGATACCTTACAAGGTACAAAACATATCATAGTTATAAGACAGTGGTGAATATGTGAGTTCCAGGGTGCTACTTTGAAGTACAGTGTGTCACAACGTGCCTTATAGCTGTCAGTTTGTTTTTACTCAGAAGTACAGTGGAGATAGATTAAAAACTTCACTTTCTCTGCAAGGGTCTACACTGTGTCTCTGCAAAAGCCTGCAGGGAATGAAGGAAATCTACATTGCAGTCCAATGTACAGCCTATGGCCGCAGCTCATGCCCTATAAGCTGTATACACTGTATAATGAATAATTGAAGGGAGGGAGAAGAATGTTATTGGGAAGATCATGGACTTACCTGGTGGAGGTAAAATAGAGGATAGTTAAAAGATAAGATAAAGGTCCATGTCCATGAGAAGAGGCAATGAAATTGAAGATGATGCCAATGCAATTACTATTTTAAAAATTAGCTTTTGGCGGGGGAGGGACTGAGGAAGTTGTAAATGAAAATGTAACTTTAATGGGTGAATTTTAGGGTGCAGATGAGGAACCAGAGAAAGCAGATGCTCTTCATGGTATCTTCAGGCATATCACAAATGCAGCTCTATAAGATTAAACCTATTTTTTTTAATTCCCCTGCCCTCATTTTACAAAGGAGTCGATATATGAGTACAGCACCTTTAAAATGTAGAAGAGTCTCCCTTCTGAATGGACAGTTATGAGGCAGCTGCCCTTTTGTGTTTCAGTTCAGCAGGATTTCTCTTTCTATCTGCCTGGTAACAGAGCACCAAAATCAGTAGCGCTGGCTGCTGCTGGATCTTTGGAATTGACAATGAGCAGATATTTAGATAGTCCTCAAAAGTTAGAGTTCTTATTCAAAAGGCCCTTAAAATTTCTTTCCCATTCCCTTGTTCATACCAAGATGAATCCATGTCTTGATCTTACTATTGTATTATTATTTGTATCGAGGTAGTGTCTAATCAGAGACCAGTACCCTATTGAGCTAGACCCTATATGAATACACAACAAAAGCTAACCCCTGCCCAGAGAGACTACAATCTATGTATAAGACCAGAAACAACAGGTAGATACAAGATCAAAGGGGGAAGCCACAGGTAACAATGAGACAGATGCAATTAGGGTGGCAAATAGCAGTTACAACACGCCAGCCACCTAACTATTGAGGTTTTTTGTAGAGGCATGACAGAAGAATGTTTTGAGAAGGGATTAGAAGGAGGGAAATTAGGCTGATTTGTTGATGTTTTGGGGAATCATCTTGAATGCATAAGGGCAGCAAGGGAGAAGGCTTGTGGGCAAATTTCCACAAATGTGCATCTAAATCCTACCAACCAACCAATAAATAAATCATCAATAACAAAAATCCTGCTCCAAGCACAGTCTTAACCCTGAAAAGGGAGAATTGCCAAAGTCTCCATTAAGTCCATGAGGGACTTTGATTTTCCTATGGTTTTAGGTGGAAGTTGCTCAGATATTGGGGTGATGGGTGGCAGTATGAAATCTTAATAGAGATAGCTGAGGCTTCTGTGGTAGAGAGGTCTGCAACACAGTCTGTCTGCTAAATAAATTATCATGCGGAAGTAATGCAAACCAGGAGGCCTTGTCCTCCTGTTCACTCCTTGTCTCAGCTCCTGAAAGCACCACAAGCCTCCTCTCTAAATCAGCATTATGATATGGGAGGCAAATATACCCTCTCTGTGTACTGGCCTATTCCAGCTTTATGATGAAATAAGTTATTGCTCTGATCCATATAGCTCCTGCAGATGAAGGATGTCAGCAGCTGAGGAAGCTAGCTTTGGGAATGACACATTTACTTTTACTGAGGTGACATCTTTTTTTTCCCTTTTTTTCCCTTTTTTTTTGAGACCTGACTATCCCACTGTGATGTTTTCTGCTGTCAGATCACAGCTCCCTCAGTGCTGACTGACAAAACACAAAAAATAGTATGATTTTCCTCCTCCACCCCCCCCCCCCTTCACCCCAGTATTGATGTAACTTTGTGGTTGAGTCACTGGACTGAAACTCAAAAGCTCAGGGTTCAGTTCCTGGCTTAACCACAGACTTCCTATGGGACCTTAGGTGGATCATTGAATTTCTCTAAGTCTCAGTTTTTCATCTGCAAAATGGTGATAGTACTACTTCTCCCATCCTCTGTCTGTCTTATCTATTTAGATTATTAACTCTTGAGGCAGGGACTGTCTCATAATAATTATTTGTAGATTGCCTAGCACAATAAGGTCCAGATCTAGATAAGAGCCTGAAGGCATTATTGTTAAAACAGTATTTGACAATAGTAGTAAATCAAATTTGGTCCAAGTGTGCACTTTCATCCAGGTATGGTCTAACTCTTCTATATCTCTCTCAATGCCTTACACCAAGTTAGCCATACTGCCATCTGTGATAATCTCACCAGTGTGTCCTTTCATAGAGAAAACATATGGCATTATACTGTTCTTCTCCTGTTCTTTTGAAACTTTCAATTTTCTAGCTACAAATTGTCTTTCCTTGTCAAATTTCTAATCACATTAAAGAATTACATTTGAGTTAAAGACCTGAGTGAAAAGGTATTTTACCATAATTTTATTCTGATTCCTCACATTATCTTTCTTAATCTGACAATTTAAAAGCCAGAAACACATTGATAAATCCTCCTACAATTTTATTTTTGTTTTCATTAATCAAATTAAAATGATGTCCTTGGAGGTGCAATTAAAAAAAATAACTTTTGAAAATATGAACTACAATATTGAATACACATATATAAACTGGCCTCTTATTGTAATGTGCAAACATGGTTCTTTGACATTTAAATTTAATGCAAATGTTTTGTTGCTCTCTCCAGTGTGTGAAGAGCAGGTGTTTTATGCTGAGAAATATTCCAGTTATGACCTTATGTCCCATAAGTATATTACTGTAGAAAGCATTCTTGCACGTTGCTCTAATATTTAAATATTCTGCCAAGTTTTTGTTCCAGAAACAGCTTTGATGTTACTGTTTTTACAAGCAACCCTACCAGCTGGAACAATTGGCATCAACTGATATTGTCTGAGAAGATTATTGGACCCCATTCCACCCTTCACTGTGTGAACTGCCAGGGAGCAAATTGTGGCTGAAACAAGGGGAAATTGTTGAGAAACACTTCCACTGCTTGCTTCTCCTGCCTCTGAGACAGCAGAGGGCTTGTCACATATCTGTGCTTTTGTTAGGGGGCATTAGAACTGGCATTGGGAAGAGGAAGTTCCATGGATTATCCTTCTCCACATCAGGATATTAAAGCTTGTGTATTTCCTGATTTTTCTTAAATTGTAAGTTGTTCTAAGCAGGGCTCATGTCTCCCTCTGTGTTTGCACAGTGCCTCGTGCAATGGAGCCAGGCTTCTGATGGGGTCTTTAGCTGCTGAGGGCTAAGGCCCAGATTTTAAAAGGTATTTAGGCATTGTAGGGCTCAGCATTGCAATGCCTAATTGATTTAGGTGTCTAAATCTCATATTCAGAAGGGATTTACGCACCTGACTTCCCCTTTAGTCCAAAATTTAGATCCTCAGAACCCCTGCTAAACTACCACTTAAATATGTAGGTGCCTGAATTCCCAAGGCACCGAAAGTCCCCTGGTGCCTAGTTTTTTGCTGGTAGGCATGTGTACAGACACCTAAATTCTGAGGCCTACATTGTACCTAGGGTTCTGGTACAATTCACAAACTAGTAGGCATTTCCCACATACCTTGCCTGTGGGATTCAATCTTGAAGCCACTTAGAGTATGCCTACCAGATTTTCCCACTAGCACCACAAAATATAGCAGCTGCCAGGTGATAAAATAAATCAATCCCGACTAATCGTGCTGTTAAACAGTAATAGAATATCATTTATTTAAATATTTTTGGATGTTTTCCACATTTTCAATTATATTGATTTAAATTCCAACACAGAGTACAAAGTGTACAGTGCTCACTGTATGTTTATTTTTATGACAAATATTTGCATTGTACAAATAAAAGAAATTGTATTTTTCAATTCACTTAATACAAGTAGTGTAGTGCAATCTCTTTATCATGAAAGTTGAACTTACAAATGTAGAATTATGCAAAAAACAAAACAAAAAAAACCCCTGCATTCAAAAGTAAAACAAAGTCAAACTTTAGAGCCTACAAGTCCAATCAATCCTACTTCTTGTTCAGCCAGTCGATCAGACAAACAAGTTTATGCAGGAGACAATGCTGCCCACTTCTTGTTTACAATGTCACCTGAAAGTGAGAACAGGCGTTCACATGGCATTGTTGTACCTGGCGTTGCAAGATATTTAGGTGTCAGATGCACTAAAGATTCATATGTCCCCTCATGTTTCAACCACCATTCCAGAGGACACATGTCCATGCTGAAGATGGGTTCTGCTCAATAACGATCCAAAGCAGTGCAAACTGACACATGTTCATTTTCATCATCTGAGTAAGATTCTACCAGGTTGATTTTCTTTTTTGGTGGTTCGGGTTCTGTAGTTTCTGCATCGCAGCGTTGCTCTTTTAAGACTTCTGAAAGCATGCTCCACACCTCCTATCTCTCAGATTTTGGAAGGCACTTCAGATTCTTAAACCTTGGGTCGAGTGCTGTAGCTATCTTTAGAAATCTTACATTAGTACCTTTTTTGCATTTTGTCAAATCTGCAGTGGAAGTGTTCTTAAAATGAACAACATGCTGGGTCATCATCCGAGACTGATATGACATGAAATATATGGCAGAATGCAGGTAAAACACAGAGAAAGAGACATACAATTCTCCCCCAAGGAATTCAATCACAAATTTAATTAACACATTTTTTTTTAATGAGCGTCATCAGCATGGAAGCATGTCCTCCGTAATGGTGGCCAAAGCATGAAAGGGCATACAAATGTTTAGCATAACTGGCATGTAAATACCTTGCAATGTCAGCTACAAAAATGCCATGCAAATGTTTGTTCTTATTTACCATGTCACTTGAAAGTGAGAAGTGGGCAGCATTATCTCCCGTAAATGTAAACAAACTTGTTTTTCTTAGCAATTGGCTGAACAAGAAGTAGGACTGAGTGGATTTTTAGGCTCTAAACTTTTACATTGTTTTGTTTCTGAGTGCAGTTAAGTAGCAAAAAAAAATCTACATTTGTAAGATGCACTTTCATGATAAAGAGATTGCACTACAGTACTTGTATGAGGTGAATTGAAAAAGACTATTTCCTTTGTTGATCATTTTTACAGTGCAAGCATTTGTAATAAAAATAATATAAAGTGAGCACTGTACATTTTGTATCCTATGTTATAATTGAAATCAATATATTTTAAAATGTAGAAAAACATCTATAATATTTAATACATTTCAATTGGTATTCTTTTATTTAACAGTTCAATTAAAACTGTGATTAATCATGATTCATTTTTTTAATTGCAATTATTTTTTCTGAGTTAATTTCATGAGTTAATTGCGATTAATCGACAGCCCTAATAAAATACTAAAATATTAATTGGAGCAGAGACTAGAACCTGACTCTCTCACATCTCTCTAAGCACTAAGCTATGGAGTCATTCTGCCTCTCTCTGCCCGAATAATAAATAAATATTCAAGCACCTAAGTCTTTCCATGCATTGTGTAGGGAGCCCAGGTGCCTAACTAAGGGTTGTGGCTTTCACTGGCACCAGGGTTCCTAAAGTGAGGCATTGCTACATTCAGTCTATGTATTTAACATTAATAGTTAATGCTGCTTGGACTAGCAGTTATTCTCCCTCCAATTTCTAGCATCCTCTGCGGCAGGAAATAGGGACAGGGGGTTAGCTAATAAGAGTGTGATTGTCACCGCTACTTGGTGTGATCTTTCTAGAGGTCTCATCGTCTCCTAACTGATCTTCCTTACTTTGTTCTCATTCAGACAAGTTCCTGGACCCTCATCTCCAATTGAGTTTATCTGCCCTTCAATTTTGGGTCTTGCAGTTTCCTGGGTTGTTTTCTTGGAAGCAGCCTGGTGTGATGCTCTCACCCCTTTGCTATCTCAGGCATTTCTGCTTCCTTCTCCGTGTCTGTGCTCTCACCTTTATAGCAGGTCTTGATTTCTCTGTTGGCTGCAACTGTGGGTTCCTGTCTCCATGATTGCCAGAGCTGGTATCTGCATGGGGTGTGATCAAGCTGCTTGGTAATAAACAGGAAAGACTGTCCTCTCCCCTCTGCCTATGTCAGTGTGAGGTTTGTAAACTCTATTACGGTGACTCTTAAAGAAGCTATGCTAAGGGTGTGGCCAAGAAGCAGCCTGACGGCACTAGCCCCTTCATTTGGCTGTCCAGGGATCTATGGGGCTGTCTTTTACTTTCTTTGCAGTTCTCATATTCCCCTACAGATTTCTGCGCAATAATTATCCATCATGTAAATTTGAGTGGGAGAGAATAATGGGCTTTGTGGCTATTGTTTCTGAACTTATATGCTGGAAGAATCTTAGAATCCACTACAGGGGGAAAGGGAGTGAGAGCATACCCTTTGCTAAAAGAGGGTGTTTTTTACTTAATTAGAGGAAGGCTTACAGTTATTTGTTTTAATTTTCAGACCAAACAAAACCAGGTAAGTTATAGAACATCAAAACACAGACAGCACCTGCACAGTGACAATTGTAAATACATAGCTTATACATTTAGTTTATATCTCTGCTAATCTTTTTTTGACCCATTGAAGAACTAATGGGAAAAAATAGCTTGAACCCTGGAAGGAACAGCAGAAGGGAGAAAGCAGAATGCACAGAAGCTAAATCCAGAATGCCTCATCTACAATTTACACGTGGGCAGTCACAAAACTAAGTCAAAGACTGAATCAAAAGGAGACTGAATCTTACATCTCACCTGCAAAGGTAGTGAGTCAACTTCTGAAAGAATCAAAGTGATAGGGCAATGTTGGGGAACATGCATAGTAACTGCCCATGCTATATTTTCTCCCTGACTAGAAAACTTCAGACTCTAGTACAGTCAGTAGGACCTTTCTCTAGCACTACATTCAAAACTGCTTGTTGTGGGAGTGGGAAATATTTCAGGATATTAGTATTTTTATAATGATACTGATTAGTTTTAGTAGTCTTGATACTTGAAAACTAAATCACTTGGTCTGACACATTAAACATTAAAATTTAGAGTTACAAATAGAATTAAATATGGACCATTTCACTAAAAAAATCCCACAAAATAAATTGAATGAGGCATCATATGTCCTTATAAAATGTGCATAGAGTTTTTCTGTTTTTACATTTCATATATATATTCACTACAAACTAAATAATTTATCTTATTATTTGTATTCTCTGGAGATTTTTGATTCCAAGATAGCATACTTGTCACTTCTCAAAAACTGATTCTGCAGAAATGTGCAAAATGTTTAGAAGGAATTTTGCCAACTGGAATTAATTTACTTGTTTGCCATCCAACAATTTGTCCTATTAATGTTACCATTTGAAAATTAACTATCTCTGATCAAGAATGAACTCAAACCAAAATGTATTAGATTCAGGCCATAAAATAGTGATGTGTTATAACAACACAACCTTCTAAGTGGTTGGTAGGTTAATGACAAAATCACAGTCTTTTGTCTATAGAAGACACATTAAGCACATGGAGAGGCCATGAAAAGTAAGTGTGTGTGTGTGTGTGATAGGCACTGTGTACTGAATGAGGCAGGGGTCCTGTAAAAAAAAAGTATGAGGTCATGTACTTAACTCATGTTACAATGCACAATACATAGGATGGACAGTGCTTTGAGAATGAAGCAGGTATAGAATATTTCTCTTTATCATCCTCATTCAGTGTTTGCCCCAAGTCTTATATGGTGCCTTCCTTGCAGACCCTCCACTGAATATAAAATTGTTCATTTTTTCCATGTGATTTTTCTTCATCTCTATAGCATCTGAGTGCTTCACAAACATTCATTTATCATTAGAACTCCCCTGCATGATAGAGTATTACAGCTGTGAAAAGTGATGTTGCTGAGGGCTGGATTAGAACTCAGGTCTGTTTACTAGGCCTCTGCTAATTTTCCATAATAGTCTGCCTGATCCGTTGGGCAGCTACAGCTCCCATTAACTTTGTTTGCATCTAAGAGTGCTGTGCATGCATGAAACTCAAGCTTCAGCTGTGTCAATTTGGTCATCCAGAAAATGAAAAAACCACACAACTGGTGTCCACTTGCCATAATTTTGGTTTAGGTGACTTGTACTGACATATACAGTATATCTATGATCAAGCCATGTACAGAGCCAGGTTCTCCTGTGTGATATTTAACTGCTTAACCACAAAACCATGTTGTTGTTTTTGTCTTTCTACATTTACCTGTGACATTTGCCTCACGTGCTCCAACTTCTAGAGCAAATGAGGTAGGGGTCCTATAGATGATAGTCTCACACTATAAAAGCTTAATTCATTCCCTGAGTACTGACTATCTTGTGTACTAACGTCTCATTTACATCTGTGTCCAGCATTTACTCAGCGTCTTATCCTAAAACTATTCCAGGCAACAAACCCCTTGATGGAATAATGATATGGACCATCTTCGTTTCAGGAGTGGTAAGATATGTGACTAAGTATTCAGTCAGGCTGCCTACTCAAAAATAATCTCCATTGGTATTAAATGCACCTGGGAATAACTCCTGAGCTACAGGAAGCATCATTTAAATGGTGGGAATAATCAATGAGTCAGGAAGGCTGGTCAAAATATTTACATTTAGAACAGTGAAATCAGCTGCTATGGACTATTTAGAAGAATGTCAGGAGAAGACAAGAATATTCTGCCTGCCATAGTTCAGTATAATAAGATGAAAGACACATTTAATTCTTTAATTTGATGGCCATAGAGAAATTAAAGAACAAGGTTTTCAATGAAATAGTGATCATTTTACAGTGACAGCCGAGTATGATAAGATTTCATAAGCACTGCTAGCAGGTAGAAAAATGTGTTAGTGCTTATGTGACAAAACTGATAAAGTCATCAAAGCACTGTAATGTTAGAGAAAATTTAATGATTCCCAGTCATTCCCTCTGAATTGGATTACTCTGTGGACCTCGGAACATATTCCAGACTGCTTATTTTCAGATGAAGACTTTATATGCTGTAAGCCAAGACAATAGAGATTTCAATGACAAAGGTGATGGCAGCAAGGGATGCCACAGAACTGCAAAGCAGAAGAAGCTGAAGCAGACATCTATAGGTTCAATAAAAAACAGGCCCCTTTATTTTACTATAAAATGCTTGAAATATAGCAGAAAGTGAAAGAAACCTGGAATGCACTGATCTGAAGTGAATGTTTGTCAAGAATGCATAAAAAGGAAATACATATTTAGAGAGTCTGATAATTTAAATATAGAACTATGGCAAAGAATCAAGGAAAATGGAGAAGGGAAAATAATATGTTAATGTGAAAGAGTGACAGAGTGAGGAAGATGAAGATGGTGACCGTGACACAAGAAATAACGTAACAGCAAGCTTGGAGATAAATAACATCTGTAAGCCTATTACAAGGGCGATATGATTTATGGTGATGACTGAAAGGAAGCCATTAAAAATAGAACTTGTGACTAGCCTGACTCTGTATTTTTCCAGCCTGGGACTTTGAATGTTTAAACACTTAATGCTGCACTCTAATAAAGTTATGCCTCTGGGGCAAAATTAATTGAAAAGATGTTTGTATTACAAACAAATTAGTCCCCCTCCTCAAAATAAAAGAAAAAAAATGTCCTCAGACCCACAATTAAGGCCACATTCCTATTTATACAACTAAAGGAGGTAATCAGAGTTTGAAAAGTGCTCAGCACCCAACAGCTCACAGAGAAAACAGGTTTTGTTTTATACTGTGAGGTCTAAAATTGTGACTAGTGTAGATTTTTTTTTTTTTTTTTTTTTTTTTTTGGCAAAATTGAAATTTTCCTGTGAAAATTTTTGATTTTGCAGAAACTGCTTTTTCCATCAGAAAACCATTCAGATTTAAAATTCCTGACAGCTCTAATCAAAAAGTTAGTTTTGCCTTTGTATAAAATTAACACATCTCTCCCACAAGAGAGAGAGAGAACTTCTTTTCCCACTCCCTCTACCTGGTATGAAAACAGATAGGAATATTTCACTCAATTTTCTCTTCGTGTAGATATGAGACAGTACACATTGGTAGTAGTTGTATGAGTCATAGCCTGAACAAAAAATTAATACAATGTAGTTTCCCGCACCCCAATCCATAGTCTAGACCTAACTTACTAGGTTTACTATTCTGTACAAAGATGCTTACTATAGTAAAATCATTACAGCTGCTCGGTTTGCAGCTTGGTCAATGTTGTGCCTTTGTGTTTTGTATTTATAAGCTATTGGAAACTGCAACATTCCCTCTCTATACTCTGGGTGAAATCGTGGCTCCATTGAAGTCAATGGAAAAACTCTCATTGACTTTAATGGAACCAGGATTTCACCCTATCAGTTCACCAAACATTTTTCCAGTGATATTTCAGTTAATATTAGTTTTATGAACACCTCTCTTTTCATAGTAACAACTGAGATTATTTAGAGACACTGATTTACTGTACTGCTTCTCAAATAATTTGGTGGTAAAAACAGGATAACTGCTGGTAACTATTTGGTAACCTGTGCTCTCTTTCAACCCATATTAATACTCTATATATATTTACCGAATCTTGCATTATCAAATTAGCGCATTTAACAGGTCTGATTTTTTTACTGAGGTTGAGTAGCACTTACTCACATGTGTAATCCCATTAAAATGTTTCAGAAGCTAGCCCATAAATTCTGGTAACTTGATGTTGTGCATACAGTGAAAATCACTAAACTTTAAATTAGAAAACTAACATTATTTTCTGAATATCTCAAATAATAGTTATCATTTAAATGTTTCTATCATTCAGGAGTATTTGAAGATGTAGTTGACCTTGACAGTAACAAGAGCATTTAGAATACTTTGTTTAATTACAAATTCTTCAGACTCTAGTCATGCAAAATAACTAGTGCAGTTTACATGGAATTAAAGGTATATTATCAGATAGCTCAATTTTTGAAATGTATGTTTTCTTTAAAAGAAGGTTTTCAAGGTGACTATATTCTGGAATGCAGTGACACTAAGGAGGACTAAGGGGTCATGGAAGATAAACATTTTAACATGAACTACTAGCGTAATGCTGTAGTAACGAGGGCTAACACAATCACTGGATGTATAAGCAAGAGAATATAAATTAGGAATAAGGAAGTGGTATTGCCTCTGCATTTGGCATTAGTGAGACTATTATTGGAATATTGTGTCCAGTTCTGTTGTCCACACTTCAGAAAGGATGCTGAAAATTTTGAAAGAGCTACAAGAATTATTGAAGGTCAGGAAAAAAAAAAGTCCTCCAATGAAAAACTCAAAAAGCTCAGTTTGTTTAGAGGTGACTTGATCAGGGTCTACAAGCACCTACAAAGGGAATAGATTTCTGATAGCAGATAGCTTTTTATCTCCAGAAAAGGGCATCACAATCCAACTGCTGGAAGTTGAAACTAGACAAATTCATACTAAAAATAAGGTGTAAATCTTTAACAGTGCAAATCATTAACCAGTGGAACAAGTTACTCGGGGCTGTGTTGCAGTATCCATCACTTGAAATCCTTAATTCAAGACAGAATAACTTTCTAAAAGAGATGTTTTTGCTCAAACAAAGTTATGGGTTTGAGGCAGAAATTACTAGGTGATGGTCTATGAGTATGTGTTATTCAGGAGTTCAGATTTTTGGCTTTAACATCTATGGAATGTTGAATAGTAAACCTTTTTGTTAACCTTCATTCAGTAGGGACTTGATTTTTCACATCCACCTTCAGGTTCTGCAAATCAAACAGTGAAGTACTGTGCTAGTACATGAAAACAAAAAGTGAAATTTACTAAAAGAAGATAAGTCAAGGTGGCAATGCTTCCTTTAGATCTCTTTCAATTTCTGCCATAAGTTTAGGTGGGGGTGGGGAGTAAGATACAGTTGGCTTTTTAAAAAAGAAAAATGAAGAGAGATCCAAGTTCTCAAGGAAATTTCCCTAAAAGAAACGTGGGACAAAATATTGGATATTGATACTAAAGTTGTGTGCAAATATATATGTCACGGGGAAAAAAACAGTATGAGAAGTGATGCAGATGGCAGGTTAAGATGGCGAGCATAACTATTGTAATAACAAAGAAAAATATGAATAAAATATCTATAAACATTGCCACAATTATGGATGTGAATTTTGTAAAACAAACTGTCTACCATGACTGAAATGGTGCATAATGCTGAGAGAAGAGAATCAGAAATAGCAGATGATCAAGTAATGAGTGCAGCCAAGGGAAGTCAATTTGAAAAACTGAGAGAAGAGAGAATGTGTTTGTCACCAGTTTACCACAGGGTCAAGAGGGATGAAATCCTGTTGAATGCTCTGACTGAAAGAAACACTTAAATTAGAGACACCAGTTCTGTTTGAGAGAGGACAACATGGCAGGAGCCACAATAAAAACAGGCCCAGAGTAATCAATATTTACTTCCAGACATGCAAGGAGCAAGAGTGGGTCATACTAGCCTTTGATCCACAGGAGAAAATGTAGTCTATATTTCAAACAAGTGTGTAAACTATAAGGATTAAACTGCTCAGAAAAATGTAGATAGAACCATATTCCTTCAAAATATGTGGTTCCATTGAAATTGAAACACTGCATAAAATCAGGATGATTTTGCCAGAATTTTGTTTCAGAAGAAAACCAAGGGGGAAAAGTTCCAATGTTGTCAAAACAACCCGTTTTGACATTTTTTGGAATTAAACCTTTTGATTTTTTTTTGTTCTGAAACAATTTTTCATATTGTCATTATTCTATTATATTTTATTACACTATTAAGCATGCTTCTGTTAGAGCTGGTTGGAAATTTTCTGAAGGAATGCTTTCTTCCATCTGAAACTGCTGGTTCATTGAAATCAAAGAATTCCATGAGAAATTGTTTCATCTTCTTGGGTTACCTGGTATATCAGGAAGTTGGGCAGTCTGGGAAATAAGCAAAAGAATTCCAAATTGGTTCTCCCAAAACACATTTTTTTAGTCTTTTCCTCCCATGAACAATATTGAATTTGTGACTCAGATTGAAAGGGTTATTTCTTCAGAAAAAAAAAATTGTGGAGGAGAGACAGACTGTTTTCTGGCCAGCTATAATTTCTATTGTGCATTAGTCAGTAATTCAGAAGCATATATCACTGGGTGTTCATCTTGCATAAATAGCAATTCCGTGTTGATGGAAAAATCAGAGATATCTTGGAAATAATACTCCAAACATCTGTGTAGCCCTTGTAGCTACAGAGGATTGGGTAACCATATACAAAGGTCTGAAATACTTCAGGATGTCACCATAGGATTTTTCACCATATCTATTGCTGGTGTCAACTTCAGTGTGCTAATGGCTGCTTCTCTCCTGGTTCCATTCACCCCTTATTCTACTACTGTGGTCAACTGGTGTCACGACTGGAATATGGGCTGAGCTCATTCTTGATTTACATGGTCTCCATCAAATAACTTTCACTTGTATTGTCTCCTGGGTCCTTTTTAGTCATGGATCCAAATAGTGTGCCTTTGCCATATTTCAGTGATGAACAGGGGATACTGCAGAATAGATTTCATTCTGATTACCTAGGATAGTGGGATTTCATCTGCCTAATCATAATGATAAATCAAGAAGAAAATGTGTATATGTATAATCAGCATGTGAATGGAATACTTTGCCTGATACTTTTATCCCAGCTCACTATCTTGGTTGTGTCTCTTACAGCTGTTAGGACATGCATTATTTAGTGCATATGAGCCCCAGTAACGGACCAGGACCTCCATTTTGCTGGGCACTGTATGAACACAGATGGTCCCTCCCCAATTACCAAGTTAAATGTTATTTCATGTTCACCTCCTGCTTGAGATGAGAATTGGCCCTTACTCAGAGGAAGCAGGAACCCCTGTAAAGATGTAAAGGGGGTCCTGTTGGTGGTAATGGGTTCTTTTCTACCTCATCACTGAGGTCTACCTCCTGTTGTAGAGCAGCTTAGCGACCAAACCTGAACCTGGAGCAACTCCAATCTCTTATTTCCTATCAAAGAACTGAGCTTTTTAGGTAATGTGATTCATGTCTTACTCAGTGGCAAATTGAATAGGAATTGCCCAGCAGGCTGATATTCATACTTGGAGTTTTGTCCACTACCCAAATATTAGGACTCTCAAATTCACTTAACAATAATATCTGTCTGTTTGTCCACACATAGAAAATATCTGTTCCCAGGCAGGCCATGAGGTAACTTGTGTAATAATACTTACCTACTGCACAAGAGTGTTGAAGCCTAATTCAGTCATGAGACAAATCCCTTCTCTCCTCACAAAGTCTGAAAAATTGGGAGCTAAGCAGGATTTTGAATGGATTTGCACTTTCAAACCCTGTTTCTGTCCATTTCTCCCTCCCCCAGCCAAAAAAACCCCAACCCTATCATTGCAAGCCCACAGAGTTTTCTATCCCCACATAAAAGCCTCTGCACTGCCTGCCTTAGTAATCCAACAGTAGATGTTAATGTGCAAAAGAATTTGGGAGGGCACAATGGACCAATCACTTTGAAATCCACAAATGGAAAGTACTATAGAAATGTGAAGTATTATTATTTATTGTGTAAAATGAAATGCTAAGACTGTATTCATGAATAACAATACTTAATTCATTAAATGTTTTAAATGTCTACTGTGGTTAAAGAAAACTATTGCCATTGCAAAACCATATTTATAACTATATATCTCCTGAGAGATATTGACCTAAAAGAGTGAACTGCTAGTACTAGTGGAATTAATTAGAAAACAAATATGAGAAAAGTGTTCAGCTTTTCAACATAACACGTGATGTGGAGAACTTTCACAGTTTATTCCTCATTTTCAGAACACACCATGCTTACTTTTATTCTGAATATATCATAGAATATCAGGGTTGGAAGGGACCTTAGGAGGTCATCTAGTCCAGGGGTCGGCAACGTTTGGCACGCGGCTCGCCAGGGTAAGCACCCTGGCGGGCCGGGCCAGTTTATTTACCTGCTGACATGGCAGGTTCGGCCGATCGCGGCCCCCACTCGCCACGGTTCGCCGTCCCGGGCCAATGGGGGTGGCGAGAAGCCGCGGCCAGCAAATCCCTCGCCCGTGCCGCTTCTCGCCGCCCCCATTGGCCCGGGACGGCGAACCGCAGCGAGTGGGGGCCGCGATCGGCCAAACCTGCCGTGTCAGCAGGTAAATAAACTGGCCCGGCCCGCCAGGGTGCTTACCCTGGCGAGCCGCGTGCCAAACGTTGCCGACCTCTTATCTAGTCCAACCCCCTGCTCAAAGCAGGACCCATCCCCAGACAGATTTTTGCCTCAGATCCCTAAATGGCCCACTCAAGGATTGAACTCACAACCCTGGGTTTAGCAGGCCAATGCTCAAACCACTGAAGAACAAAAAGATCTCTAAACATACTGAGGCTTGTTGTCTATGTTCAGAAAACTTTGTTTCTTGTTTGCATCTTTAACCCTTCTTAATACAATGCAATATTTTGACTGCAGTTTTTCCACCTGAGAATCAACCATAAAATAAAGACAAATTAATATTGCTCTGCCTATCAAGCTCCAGTCTGAGAAACCATTGCTATTCTTGTTAGTAGTATCACTACATTTTATTTGTATTGCTCTTATCTGATGTAGTGTTTGCTGTGAATCATAGTATAGTTACAACTTTAATTAAAGTTCTCTCAAAACATAACAGATTAAGCAGGCGTAAAATCACATAATAGTATCATGCCAAAATCTTTAACAAATATAGAATTCTTTATGCCTTGTGATACTGTGTATAAAGCCCATATTTGTAGACAGAGGGTTAATGGGAACCTGAGGGCTCAGTTAGCTCATTTAGTTACACCTGGAGGGTCTGTCAGCTCAATTTGTTATCAGATCCAGCTGGGGAGGGGCTAGGTTTTTCATAAAGGAGATCAGAAGTCATAAAGGCAATCAGAGCACTGAGGTAGGAGATCCATAAAGGGGTAGGTTGGGTCTGGTCTGTTCCTTGTGAAAGGAGCTACTAGGAAGTTACAGGAGTGGAAGTAGCCCTATGTTGCACCCTGAACCAGGGACAAGACTCCAGGCCTTATGGGTCACTTTTTCGGAAGAGGAACGACTAGAGAAAAGGAACAGCTCAAGTCTGGGGCAAGCAATAGTGTCTTAAATGATGTTTGGTGGTGGTTGGGATATTTTAGCTCTGTTGGGGGTAGCAGGGAATAAGCCCAGGAACACGCTACTCTGAAAGAAGATTGGAACTGAAGAGCAGGGCCGGCTCCAGCTTTTTTGCCGCCCCAAGCGGCAAAGAAAAAAAAAGCCATGATCGGTGGCACTTTGGCAGCTGCTCTACCGTGCCGCTTCATTATTTGGCGGCAATTCGGCGGCCGGTCCTTCCCTCCAAGGGACTGAGGGACCCGCCGCAGACCCAGATGTGCCGCCCCCTTCCATGGGCCGCCCCAAGCATCTGCTTGCTGCGCTGGTGCCTGGAGCCGGCCCTGCTGAAGAGGACCCAGGAGGGGAGGGAGACACTGTATGGATGACTGGTATTGTGGTAGATGCTGTTTATTTGGGACATTGATGCCCCAAATGGGATAAGCTTGTATATGAACTGTCTGGAGGGCCAAGTCAGTAGAAGAATTTGCCCACCACAGGGCCTGAATGATCAATAGAAAGGGGCGACTGCGGGGCAGGTCCTGCTGTGCCTAATTACGAGGGAAATGTTGGCTGGGAGAGTCATTCCTCTTGTTTTGGCTCTTCTAAACTCAAGAAGTATGAAAAAAGTGCTGTGTTGAGTGCAGAGCTAATAAACACCAGTGACTTACATTAATAGTTCTTTAAAAAAAAAAAAAAAAGTATAACATTTGAGGCTCCTGTAGACCTGGTTCTCAAACTTCATTGCACTGCACCCCCTTTCTAACAACAAAAATTACTACATGACACCAAGGTGCGGAACCGAAGCCTGAGCCTGCCAGAGCCCCGCGTGGAGGGCCAAAGCAGAAGCTGAAAGAATTCAGCCCCGAGGAAGGGGGCCTGAAATCTGAGCTCCACCGCTGAAGCCCTTGGGCAGTGTGTTTCGGGCTTTGGCCCTGGGCCCCAGCAAGTCTAGTGGCAGCCCTGGCGACCCCATTAAAATAGAGTTGTGACCCACTTCGGGGTCTCAACCCACAATTTGAGAACTGCTGCTGTAGACTATGGATTGGTACAACCTGGGAGTGCTGAAACAAGGATATAGGCAGTGCATGTTTTATCCTAGATGTAGAATTAAGCTTGCAGAGGTTTTTGTTTGTTTGTCTGTTCAGTGTGATATTTTAGCTAAAAGATTGACTGTGAGCACATTTGAATATCTTTCAACCTTACGTTAACTGTTAATTTCCATAATTTTAAATTCCTAAGTTTTCTCTAAAGAGTAATATTCCTTGGTATACATACACTGCCATTTTAATGTTAACTAGCAAACAGAAGCTAAAGGTAATCGTTTTGGTATTTTAACCTTTATTTTACATCTTGAAAAATGAAGCCAAATTATCCCATCTTTTCATGCTCTGGTGAACTTACTTAAGCTTAAGAGCTCAGATATACTTTGTTCTTACTGACTCGTGGAGCTTTGGATTCCTGCAGCATAATTGGCTCTTGTATGTCACATGGCTTCATCCATAACCTACATATACCTGTGTAGGGAGATGATGTCTGATGATAGAACAGTTTTTGGTCTACACTTAAAATTTGTATCAACATAGCTATATAAGTCAGGGGTGTGAAAGAAACAGACCCCCCTCTTCCTTCCCAGTGACATAGCTTTCCCTATAAAGCCCCTAGTGCAGATGCAGCTATGCTGACAAAAGAGGGTTTCAAGTAACGTTGCCCTTCATTTGGCATGTGCTGTTTCTACACGGGGGGCTCTATTGGCATGGCTAGCAGACATAACTATACATGCATAAGCTATGTTGTGTAGACATGGTTGGAAAATCTGAAAAATTCAAAAAGGAGACAAGATGCAAATTTTAACAGGGTGACTAACCGTTGAAACAGATTTACTGAGGGAATATGGTGAAAGCTCCATCACTAGGAGTAATCATATAAAGATTAGATGTCTTTCTAAAAGATGAGCTCTAACTCAACCCTACAAGGGCTCAGGCTGAATTCAGAAATCAATGGGTGAAGTGCTATATTTTGCAAGAGGTCACACTACATGATCATAATTGCCCAAGCCTTAACATCTAGGAATCTGTCTTCTGAATTGCTTGAGATCTGGAGGGATAAGTGATACATCTGCACAGCTGGGACTGGAACCCTTGTCCTATATTTCTATAGCATTTAGGAATTGGGTAATATCCCTTTAAGTAGTTTAGAGTCTTTTAGCCTTTCTCTTTCTATTTCAGAAGCCATAAGAACACTGCCAGAGCAGCAGTGTACATAAGTCATTAGTCCTTGTATATTTATACATAGTTAATATAAATGGTTATCTGGAATCCAACTGTGCCACTCTGGTTTTCCCATATTCTCAATGTTGTGTCTTTGCTGTCTGCACAGCGGTTTCCAAAAATAAAGGTTTCTACCACTTGAGTTAAAGGAAGTTCTTTGTGAGCTGTCAGCTGTAGAACACTTATGTTCTCTCTAAGGACTTGAGTACATGGGGACATCCAGGAAAACTAATCCAAATTAACCAAAGCGAACTTGAAGTGGATTGGTTTATTTTAATTTTCTTCCAAAGTGACTCAGAGTAAACAAAATTAAGGCCACATTAATTCTGAATAACAGTGTCCACGTGGGGATTTAATGAAGTTTAACTAATCTACTTCAAATTCACAACAGCTTTAATTTAAATATGGATTAGTTTTCCTGAAGTGGCTTATTTAAACTGCATTAAATCCCTGTGTGGATCCTGTTGTTCAGAATTTAAGTGGCCTTAATTTTGCTTACCTTAATTCTTTCGAAGTGAATTAAGATAAACCAATCCATTTCAAGTTCATAGCTTTGGTTAATTGGGATACATTTTCAGGATGTCCTCATGTAGACAAGCCCAAAGTTGCATTCAGCAGTGTGACAGTCTCACTGTTAATAGGCAGTGGCTTAAGTCCTGACCCTATTGAGTTAAATGACACCACTGTGAACTTGACAATTAGATAACCAAATTTCTTCAAATATCACATGCAAACTAGCTTTTAAGGAGTTGTAACATTATATAAAGTGTTAAGAGATATTAACATGTGACTTCTGACTCAGAGGGACCCAAACAAATATTAGACACTATTCAAGGGTAACTTTTTAAAATTTAATTTACAGGTCACTAAAAGTTTGCACCAACATTCCTAAAGTTGTTCAGAAAATTTCCTTTTGCCTTTGGAGTAAATGACAATTTTCATGCTAAACCAGTTATTTTATTTAGTTATAAATGTGCTGAAATATGACTTACACTGGAACTAGGTTGCTACCTTAACTAGGGAACCCTGAACATGTCTCTCAGAACAACTGCCTGACTGTGCCGTTGATTAATAAGTTACCTCCTATATGTGCATCTCACAATTGCTCAAGGAGCATCAACTCAGCTATGACCACTTTTCTTTTCTTGTCTACTCCAATATATAGAGCATAGTTCTGTGTTCTTAAACTTCATTTCTCTAGCAGTGCTTCATCAAGGAAGATGAAATCTTCAGAAGTGAGTTTCAGCGCACAAAGGCGTTTCTGGTGTAAGTCAATTCAGTGAGTGCAGTGTAACTACCTGTATATAGATATTGTTCTGTGTATTAAAAGAGGCTTCGACCAAGCCTCTAATTTCCACAACTTTGTTCTCATAATCAACTGAAGGCTAAAACTGCTGACAAACTTAACTGTCAAATCACATTAATATTGAATTACTGCGCTTGACACAAAGCCCAGTTCAATAGACATGTAAATTCTATTATTTGTGTCACTTTTTACTGAACCCAAAATTGTGGGTGCAAAACAGGTTATTTTAATAAAAAGTCCATTGATACCATACTCTGGCGCAACCCTCTGCCATTTTGTTTTTGTAGCTGCTAATCTAACGTCTACTTCCTTATCTCTTCCTTAATTATGTTTCACACCTGGCTAGATATTGTCCTAACAAGGGACAAAAGGGCAATAAGAAGAGGTTAATTAAATATATTAGGAGTAAGAGAAAGATGAAGGGAAGTGTAGGTCCTCTATTTAGTGGGGAAGAGCAGCTAGTAACTGATGACCCCAACAAAGCTAATGTGTTTAATGCCTATTTTTCTCAGTCTTCACTAAAAAGGTTAATGGTAACAGATGGTAACACAACACAATTAATATTAACAAAAAGAGGAAAGGAATCCAAGCCAAATTAGGGAAAGAACAGGTTAAAGAATATTTAGATAAGTTAGATATATTCAAGTGAGCAGGGCCTGATAAAATTTAATCCTAGGGTACTTAAGGAGCTACCTGAAGTAATTTTGGAACTGTTGACAATTATCTTTGAGAACTCCTGGAGAATGGGTGAGGTTCCAGAAGCCTGAAGAAGGGCAAACATAATACTATTTTTATAAAGAGGACCAAGGGAATTATGGACCAGTCACCCTGACTTTGATACCTGGAAAGATACTTGAACAAATTATTAAGCAAACAGTTTGTAAGCCTTGCCTTTTGTAACTGTAAGCCAAGCCTGGGGAGGCCAATGGGCATGTGTCCTAACCCTAGCCCGGAGAGACCTACACTTATTAATTCTACTCCAGGTAGCCCTATGGGGTGGCTCAAGGTGTTATGCTGTGGCCCTTGAACCTGACCGATGACTATTCACTGAGAGTCCTATCCTTGGTCACTTTCAGAGAATGTCTTGCATGAGCTTTAGCAGGTTTTTTTGGTTTCATTTTGGAGGGTTTCTTTTGAAAGCTTTGCTCTGGTGTGAGTGCCTATACTTAAAACTGCTTTAATAGCCAGAGGGAGATAGATTTTACTTTAGAAGTGGTGTCAAATTAGCACTAATGAATCAGAGCAAAGATAACTAACTGCAGTAAGCAGTTTGGATAATGTAATTGTGTTTCTTCACCATGTTCTGAACAATGTGACTGAGTGTGATCAAAGAAGAGCAAGGCAATAGCTCATTTGGTAAAGGAGTTCCTGATACACAGCCTTCCCCCCACCCCACCCCCCAACAAGAGCTACTCATAACGTTTTCAGATTTTTATAATTTGACCGGCGCTGGCAGGGCAAAGCTAAGGAAAGTGTGTCAGAGCAGTGAGGGAGGATGTATGCAGGTGTTAGGAGCATGTTGGGGAGTAGAGACCCTTTGCCCTTCTGGAGGTGTGCGATGTGGAACTACTGAGGGGTCAGCACACCCCTAGATGAACATTGTTATTAGTGTAAGGGATCCTTCAAATTCTTTTTTGAGAAAAGAAAATGTGTGTGTGACAGAAACAGTTCAATGACTAGATCTTTGACAGAGAAATGGATTTCCAAAAATGTAGTTTGTCCTTGATTCCTTGATAAATAAGGACCATTATCAAACAGACCTTTGTTTTCTTGGAGCTAAGAAGCTTTGACAGAGCAGAACCATAAGGGGAGAAAGTTGGGCATCTTCTCTTCCAGCAACATAGTGGGAAGGAATGGAAATATCTATGCTCCCTTTCCATCTTTAATAGTTCCTCCCGATGGCTGCTCCACCAGGCTAAGTGAGGGAGCTTAGGGGCTCCCCTTCCCTCCACTGCTCCCTGATGAGGGAAGAGAACTTACAATCCATTATTTCCCATGCTGCCTCCAGCAATGGGCAACGGACACCAGGCTCATTCTTCCCTCCAACCCCATGCTGCTGTGTCTAAAGGAAAAGAGGAGTTCAGAACTGTGCAGGGAGGTATGAAGGGAGGGCTTCAGTTGTGCATCCCTCATCTCCATGCCCCATCCATTTCTGCCCCTCCTTCAAAATATGCCCCTTCTGACTCAGTCCATTCCTACATACTCGTCCATTGTTCAGCACAGCTAACCAGTGAATTTAGCTGGGGTGCATGCTGGTGAAAACTGGAATTCAAATCTATAAAACACAGCACAGACCATGGTACATTCTCCTGGTCATTCTTGTCTCCTTATTATGGCACCACCATCACTGAACAGAGGCTACGCTCAGAATGGTAAATGTAGCCCTGCTGAATGGCAGAGACATTAATGGGAACAGGTTGGAAGAGTTGCTATGGTGATATGAGACATGCATGTGTACCTTGAGTGATCATGTAGGCCAGGGGCTGGTTTGTTTATCTGCCACATCCGCAGGTTCTGCCGATCGTGCCTCCCACTGGCCGCGGTTCGCCGTCCCAGGCCAATGGGGGTGTGTAACAGGGTGGTCACCCGCTCCAGCCCTGAAGGGGTTAAAACAGCCCTGGGAAAGGGCTGCCCCAGGGAGCCAGAAGCAAGGCTGATTGGGGAAGCAGCCACAGGTGGGGCCATGTTCCAATCAGGCCACAGCTGGCCCTATAAAAGGCTGTGGGGCAGGATCTCAGAGAGTCTCTCTCTAGCTGTGTAGAAAGACGAGCCTGGCTGCCGAGCAGGGTACCTAGAGTGGAGCAGGGCTGGGGGAAGGCCAGAGGAGCTGGGAAGCTCCAGCCTGGGAAAACCCCATGCTGCAGGCCTTGCTAAAGGCTGGGAAGGGTATTGGGGTTGCAGAGGTGCAGCTCAGGGCAGGCAAAGGCAGCAGGTCCAAAACCCCCTTGCCAGTGATGAGTGGTTTACAGATTGCAGTTTGCCCCAGTGAGCGGGGGCTAGATGGTGAGTGGCAGTAGCCACTGAGGTGAGGTGGGGATAGAGGGTTGGGGGTTCCCCGGGGAGGGGAGACACAAAGTGTGGGGACACAGCCAGGGGGTAGCCCCCCAAGATAAAGGGGCACCGGGGTCCAGAAGGGACACAGGGGCCAGCGGCAGGCAAGACATCAGCCGGCCTGCAGAGGACGCTCCGGGCTGGAATTGAGCTAATTCCCAGGACGACCAGCAGGAGGCGCTGCGCTGGTGAGTCATCGCTTTGCTACAGGGCGGCGGGAAGCGGGGGCCAGCACATCCCTCGGCCCACGCTGCTTCCCACAGCCCCCATTGGCCTGGGACGGTGAACTGCAGCCAGTGGGAGCCGCAATCATCCAAACCTGTGGACGCGGCAGGTAAACAAACAGGCCTGGCCCCCAGGGTGCTTACCCTGGTGAGCCACGTGCCAAAGGTTGCTGATCCCTGATGTAGGCTTCACTGAAATGCTGAGTTCTACAGTTTATATTAGTAGCTGTACAAAAAGGACTTTCTGACATGTGAACTGTTGGCATACAGTTGTAGCATACATAAAAGTGTTTTTTAGGGCTTAGTGAGCAGCGAGAAGGAATACTCAGGGTAAGGGGGATGAGGTGGTAATACTTTGTAAGTCTAGGGAAGTTTGTGTGGAGTAGGCTCAGGGTTTGAGTGTAGCTCCTGCTTTCTATGCATAACCCTTAGCAAAGGAAAGATCCTAGACTTTGTCCTACAGTGCTCACATGCTCTGTTCCCAGACTGTGCTAGAGCATCTGTAGGGAGAGTGCTAGTATGTATGTTGGTGGTGGTGTTGGAGATTGTTCAAAGAGGTCACTTAAGTTACACACCTGCAGTTCAGCCTTGATTACCTGATTTTCAGAGGTTTGGTCGAAACTGAGCATAACATTCTAGAAGGATCTGATGCATCACTGGGCAACCTTAACTGTGCACTACCAAAATGAGAGGGCAATTTATTCTTTGACCAGTATTTAGATCACAACATATCCCATAAAAGAGAATGTGATTTCATTAAAACATTCTGGGCCTGATGCTCATTTTATGGTAAACTTACCCTATAGCACTCTCATGGCATAAAGGAGCCTTAAAGAGGGAGTGCATTATATTTTTATCCATTATAAGGCCCCTTTGTAAAGTTGCCTTATCATGAATAAGTTAGGCCCTCTGTATTAGCCCTGAACCTGCCATTGCATCTGCATGATCAGACCCTGGTGTCTGAGCCTTATGGAAGTCAAGGGGGCTTTGCATAGACACAAAGATCAGCCTGATCTATCTAGTTGCAGATTTGGGGTTTACATGTGTTCTAGTCTGTTGTAGTGTCAGTTTCTGTGGGTATCTAGCTGTGGGTCAATGTATTGGCATCATGCTGACAGCTTTCAGTTTAGTCAAGAGTAATCCTGATAATATCTCTGAAGAAAGCATTATAAAAACAGTTATCCAAAATGACAGTCCTTGAAAGCACAAATCTTAATATGGCCTTTTACTTTATATTAGTACAGCAGAAACAAAATTCTCTGGTCTCTTTTTGACCCCAAAAGTGTACAAAATATAAGAAACATCCAAAAAGGTCAAGTCTTTGAAAGTATAGTTCAAATTGTTTGTTTTTCTTTTTAGTATTTTAAAAAATCTTTTTTACTGCATTCCTTTAAAGCACAAAAGAGGTGGATGCCCCAAAAGGCAGAGTCCCTGGTAAGAAGTCCCTAACAATTCCTCTTTGCTCTAGCAAAGTAAAATATGTATAGCACTGTACATCAACTTTGCTTTCCTGAGAGAGACTCCCAAAATGATTGCGTCCTTTATAGCACTTGTCCTATTACTGTAGTTAGTTAAATAACAAAAGAAGAGCTACAAACCTTTCTTCTTTACCTTAATTCATCCTGAGTAAATAAATATCAGTGACTACAGTTCAAAATAATAGAACTCTTTATATCTAAGGACATTTTTTTTTATAATGAGAAAAGAACAAAGAAACTTGTTTTCCTCTGCCTCTAGGGAAAGCACGATAGCAAAAAATAAAACAAAAAACAGGGAGTGAGCAGAAAGCACTACAAACAACTGAATCCCAAATTAATTCAAACTACCTAAATTATTGTATAACACAGCAGGTATGCTTATGATGCTGTGTTAACAGGAAGTTTGTGTCAGCACATCCATTGCAAACCTGGCTTTTTGGGGTTTGCTGCAGGCTGGATCTCTGTATGTACTGCACCATCCCATAAGCAAGGAACTGTTTGCAAATTAACATAAATCCCTTTAGCCATTTTTCAGTCAGGAAAGCATATATAATACTTCTCTTATGTGTTTAAGACACCTTTTTTTTTTCTTTAAATCATTTACAAAGAGGCATTGATTTGCAAAATGAGATTTGGAAAACACTCACTTTGGTGTGACCTAATTACTTTTGTTACCAAGAAAAAAGGAGGTAAGAGCTACATACAAATCTTAAAATCACCTCCTGCGTGTCAGTGTGTTATTGTCTAATTGAATAATTATAGAATACATTAGGATATGTCCATTGTACATAGTTTAGCATCTTCTGTGGGGAAAATATAACAATTTTATAGCCATTCCATTTGAAGGACGCATTCTACCTTAGCAGGCGATAATGCACATTTTAAATATTGTACTGTGCGTACCTGGGCAATGGCTATCCTTTTCTCAAAGTAATCAAAACAGCTGGCAGGTTTTATTGTAACCATGGAGGAGTCAAAAACAGTTTTCATCTATATATTTATGGAAGACACTCAGGGCTACATCATAAAGGGACTTAGGCACCTAAATCCAACATGTAGACACCACCAGCATTTACAAAACCCCTACTCAGTTGCTGCTGATCCCTATAGATTCCCCAAGTGCTATGTCTCCATAGTTAAATTACTTCAGGCACTTAAATTTCAGTGCCTGGACATGGACACAGTTTCCTCAGTCCTGTCATCACACAGCAGCTTGGCATCTAACTTGCCCCTAACCCCAGCAGGATTCACAGAGTAGGTGATCTCCCGTCTATATTGCCTTTTGTGCTCAATCTGGTAGGGTTCTCAGGGCTTGCCCAAACCCATACAAAATGGCAGGAGGTGGCGGTGCATACCTTTTAATTTCTAGCCTGATAGCTAGGGAGTCACTTGAGATGTGGGAGACCCGAGTTCAGTTTCTTCCTTCTCCTGACAGGGAGAAGGGCTAGGGATATTTCAGGAGAGGTCTTTCTCGATCTCTCCTGTTGAAGCTGTTGCCTGCCCAGAACCGGGCCTCGAGATGGCAAACAGGGGTTCGTTGCCCGGTGTGCTTGGCACCAATAAAGACACTGAGGGGAGAAAGCAAGCCAAGTTTATTTCAGAGCTCTGAAATGGCACTAGGAGACCAGCATGTCTCAAATCCAGTGCAGCACATACAAATAAAATTTTCCCTTTTATATTCCAAGCTGTTTCTGTGTAAGCCTTTGTCTGTTACTCCCTCTTACCCCTCCCACCCCTCCCTTCTGTAGCAGTTACAATTAGAAAAATTCCCATTCGTCTGCTTATCTTTTGGCATTGCAAGGCCTGTTTACAGCAGTCTGAGCAAAACAGCAGCTGTATGCTAGAGAAAAGCTGACCCTTACATTTCAGCTTCAACATGTAAGCAGTTAGCATAGAAGTAGGTGAGAGTTCACAAGATGGAGTTTTGTGGTTCAGGTAGGCCCAGAGCAGAAGAGCTTCATCTGCTCTTTTGGCCTTCTACTCCCCTGAGTTACCTGGTAGCTATGCCTAGTGACACCAACAATCCCTCCTTTGAGAACACTCAACAAACCTTTGTTAGAGTTTTCTCATACTCTAAAGACAAAATGCGATTAAGCTCCATACAATCAGGATTATCAATAAGAGAATATAAAGGAACCTCTGGAAAGGGGGAGGTACAAATCTTACATATGAGCACTTTACAGCAAGTGAGCAAAAGGAAAAGGACAAAACATATCACAACACCTGTGAGCAAGATGCTAACAATACTTCCCCTTATACCCCCTAGTTCCCCTACACCAGGTAGCCAACCCCAAAGGGAATCAAAAATAGTGGGTTCCCCTTCCTGGGCCTTCCACTGATTCAAGGCCTGTTTGGCTGACAAGATATGCTTGTTAATATCCTGTGAAAACTCTGGGACATAGGTAAAACATTCTTCTCCAATAAGGGCACATACACCGCCCCGTGAGGCTAATACACAATCTAGGGCCTTGCGGTTCTGCAAAGCCAGCAGTCGAAGCTGGTACAGCTTAGAACTTATGCGTTTCTCTATGGCCAGGGTATCATTGGCAAACTGAGTGAGAAATTTAGACAGTCTTCTGTAGAGTTGGGTTAGCTGTCCCACCCCATAGGAAGGGAGAGATATCATCCCAAACCTGTCTCCTTCTCCAATGGGTCCAATGGTAGCTCTCAGGGACTGATAGTACCTAGGGCGACCTGAGGGAGCCTTGGTAGAACGCGGAGGGGAGGAGCGAGATAGCCTTTGTAACAGCTACCATGCCAACCATGAGGGAGCCATTTATAGGCACTATTACCACAAACCCAGAATGCTTCACCAGAACTAGCCTTTCCATTGTTACCTTGTAGGTCCCATAGGGTGGCTTGTGGGGAAAGGGCAAAGAATGCAGCGCCGGTTTGCCAACCGGTGGCATTTAGTAAAGGAACAGTGAGACTTATACCAGGACCAATATAAAATCTACACCTACTAATGCCTGCAAACCAGGTATGATTACTTGTACTGGCTTGCTGATAACATATGAGACCAATGGGTGGAGAACATAAACGAATAGGCTGGGGCTTAAGAGTGCTACTATAGTGGGAATTCCAAGAGCCATTGTGAAGGTCATAAGGAGCTTCTGCAGTACAGTTAGATCGCAAACTCAAATTGTCAGAGGTGCTACTGCTGGTAACCATCCACCTTTGACAATAGTCTGACCAATTGTGGGGAACTACTCTCCAGGGCAATCCCGCCGAATGTTGGGGAGTCTGGGCACATATCCAACAGTTGGAGAGATTGAACTCATGGGCAAAGGCAATTTTCAGGGCCTCATAGGTATTGGTAGCCATATCTGCAGGGATGGCTCCCCATCCTGCATGCGATGTGGATGAAACATCAGGTAACAGAAGAATTGCCTCTGTGATAAAAAGAAATGCTGTGAGAGACCCTAAACCTGAACCCATATTGTGATTACAACAACCTAAATGCCCAGAAGATAAAAATTATTGATACCAAACAAATCAAAAACTAAAAGGACCAAATACATAGGCCAGGTCGGCCTTCTGTGAGAAAATAAAACCAATGCTCAGGGTTCTCATGGGGAGTATGCTGTGGCTGTTCAGAGAGATCACAAAGCATTCCCAATGACCCTTACTGTCTTTTGAATAACAGCTTAAGTCCCAAATCGTTGTTAGCAGTCTTCTCAGCAGGCTGGACAGTCCACTGTTCAGGAGCGGGTACTGCTTTCAGTCGAGAGTGATGAATCCAGTTCTTGTGTCCTTCGACCTTTGCCGCTGTGTGGGAAACAAGCAGGACGATGTGGGGTCCCTTTCCACTTCTCTTGGAGAGGCTCGTCCTTCCAGGTCTGCACGAGAACGGAGTCACCAGGCTGCAAGGAGTGGACCGGAGTATCCAGCAGAAGAGGCTGTGAATCTTTGGTGTACCTGTGAAGAAAAGAAAGAACAGCAGACAGAGAGCACATGTACTGAGACAAGAAACCATACCCCATCTCCCACTCCCCTGCCAGAACTGATGTACCATTTAGAGGCCATGCCCTTCCAAACATAATCTCGAAGGGACTAAGCCCTAACCTACCCTTGGGGAGAGCACGAATGCACAGTAACACAAGGGGCAAAGCATCAGGCCACCTAAGAGAGGCCTCCTGACAGACCTTTGAGAGGTGTCGCTTGAGTGTCTGATTTGTGCGTTCCACTACTCCACTGGCTTGTGGTTGCCATGGTGTGTGGAGCTTCCAGGGGATTTGCAGAGCACTTGATATCTTTTGAACCACTTGAGATATGAAGTGTGTTCCATTATCAGATTCCATCCACTGGGGGAGGCCGAAGCGAGGAATGATCTCCTTGACAAACTTAAGAGCCACTGTCTTGGCAGTGTTGTTACGACATGGGAAGGCCTCAGGCCATCCACTGAATCGATCCACCAAGACGAGGAGGTACCTGTATCCTTGGGTCCTGGGAAACTCAGTAAAGTCTATTTGCCACACCAATCCTGGGCCTGGGGTAGGTTCCAGAGTGGCTGGCAACACTGCTACTCCTGGTCGAGGGCTGTTCTTTTGGCAGATTAAACATTGAGCCTGTACCTGTGATGCTAGGGGTTTAAGTCTAGAGGTTAGAAAATATTTATTCATAAGCTGGGTAAGAGCCTCTTTGCCTGCGTGGGTGGTTTGATGCAGTTTCTGCAACACTGGTCGAATCAGGCCCTTGGGCAGGAGGATTTTTCCCTCTGTGGAACAAAGCCATCCCTCTTTCTCCTGGAGACTGAGACTGTCAGCCAGGTTTCTGTCATCATGGGAGTACTGAGGGGCTGCAAGCTCACCCACTGATGGGATAAGGGCATGCATTTGGGCATTCTCCTCAGTTGGTGATTTCAGGGTAGCAGCTCGCTTGGCTTCCCTGTCTGCTCTGGCATTGCCCTTGGTTACATCTTGATCTTCCTCCTGATGAGCTTTGCAATGTGCTACTGCTGCGGGGAGTTGTACTGCTTCTAACAGCCGGAGAATTTGAGACCCATGCTTAACCGGAGAACCTTGGGCTGTTAGCATTCCCCTTTGCTTCCACAAACCAGCATGAGCATGCAATACCCCAAAAGCATACTTTGAATCAGTAAAGATATTAACCCATTTCTCTTCTGCCAGCTCGAGTGCACGAGTCAGGGCCACTAGTTCAGCAAGCTGGGCAGATGTCCCCGCCGGTAAACTTTCAGCTTCCACGGTATCATGAAGAGACACAATAGCATAACCAGCCCTCCTTTGCCCATCCACCTCAGTACTACTTCCATCTGTATACCATTCCAAGTCAGCATTTGGGAGTGGCTGATCTTTTAGATCTGGGCGGCTAGAATAGTGAACATCTATGATTTCTAGACAGTCATGTTCCTGCTTCTCTGTCTCTGGTAACAGTGTAGCTGGATTAAGGGAGGGACAGATCTGCAGGGTGACTTCAGGATTCTCTAACAGCTTCGCCTGGTACCGAGCAACCCGAGCCTGTGTGAGCCAAAGACCACCCTTAGTATCCAGCAAGGCTCGAACCATATGGGGAACATACACTTGCACAGTTCCTCCCAGTGTCAGTTTTTCAGCTTCCCCAAGCACTAGGGCAGTGGCTGCGACCGCCCTCAAACATGCTGTCCATCCCTTTGAAACTTGATCCAGTTGCTTAGAGAAGTATGCCACGGGACGTTTCCAGGCACCTAGTAACTGAAATGCCCTGTCCGCTTCTGGGGACCAGTGAGAGGGGTCATGATCCGCTCCCTTAACACATTCATACAGAGGTTTAGCCCACAGTCCACTACCCTGTATCCTCGGAGTCCAATAAAGTCTAGGAGACTCACAGTAGCTTTAAAACAAGGGATTAGACCCACAGCAGCAATTAGCAAATCATCTACATATTGCAGAAGGAGGGCTTTGTCTTCATTATCCCACTCCTCCAAGTCTCTGGCCAGAGCCTGTCCGAACAGAGTGGGGGAATTTTTAAATCCCTGGGCCAATACTGTCCAGCAAAGCTGCTTCTTAACCCTTCTGTTATCCTCATTATGCTTTGCAGTATTTTGCTGATCTCATAGTTGCTTGGGCACATTCAGGCCCCCCTTTCTCTTGGTTGTCAGCCAAGTCTTGGCTGCGAACAATGTCCTTGGACTGAGCCTGCTAGTTGTATTTTCCTCTCAGTTAACTCATTCTGTTCTTTTTCCTTCTCCCTTTCTCGGCTTCTTCTAACTTCCAAAGGAACCTTCCACTCTTCACTCATACACCTTTTCTCCAACCATTAACACATACACATTGCCATTGTACATCCTTTCAGTAACATAACTTCTATACAGAGCTTTGAAGCAACAAACCAGGACGAGCACACTCACTTCTGAGGATTCCACTCTGTACAACCTCTGGTGTCCAATAGCTTTCCCTTTTAAACCTTAAATGCCTTCTCCGTCTTCCTCCCTAGCCTTAGCTATAACCTGATTCCACTCCACTTCAGACAACAAGGTTCTCATAAGTGTATTGCAATCATCCCAGTCAGGCTTATGGCTAGCTAGACACCCTTCAAAGACTGAAATAAACCTGCTTGGATTCGTCGAGAACTTCCCTGCCTCTGCCTGAAAAGCAGCCAGACGTACAGGGTTAAAAGCAACATGAGAATACACTGACACTATCTGAGCTGCACGATCCTGGGTTCCTGGACGGGCTACCACATTCTCAGTAATCAACGGATACAATCCCACCAAGGGGGGGGGTACTCTCTGGAGCCTGTGGGGGTGGAGGAGCCGAAGGGGACACCGATTCTGCCATTACAACTGTGGGAGGGTTCTGGGGTTTAGCAGCCGTTACTACCGAGCCTGTCGGAGTCAAATGGCACTTGTACAAAAGATCAGTTCTATTTCTTAACACCATAAATGTATACGCATAGAGATGTTCATTCCATTTACCTGTTCTCTGACAAAACAAAAGTAACTGAAGGATCGTGTTGTAATTGAGTGATCCTTCCGGTGGCCACCTTTCTTGGCACTCTAGCTGATACTGAGGCCAATCAACTGTACAGAACCTTTTCAATTTACTTTTAATCAACTGGTCAGATCCAGACACTTCCCAGTTGCCCAGAATGCATTCGAAGGGTGTACACTGTACCCTGCCAGCTGTACTCTGTTCCTGCCCCATACTGAGGGAGACTCTGGGCGTCCCCAGGTCAAAACAGATAAAGTCCCCACTGGACTGTTCCTACCTTATCCAAGGGTCCGGTTCTCCACCGTCGCCCCATCCACGGGACCGGTTCCCCACCGTCGGCCGCAGCTGGTTCTCCACTGTCTGTGTGCGTTGCACCGTTGTGCCCTCCGGGGTCGAGCAAACCACGTCTCCACCGAGGCCCCCAATGAAGTCACTAGTGCGTGCTGGGCGTCGGTCATCGCTGTAATCTGTCAGCCACCAGGAGGGATCCAGGCAAGGCTAAATTTCAGCCTCGAGCCCCACGTTGGGCGCCAAAACTGTTGCCTGCCCAGAACCGGGCCTCGAGATGGCAAACAGGGGTTCGTTGCCCGTTGTGCTTGGCACCAATAAAGACACTGAGGGGAGAAAGCAAGCCAAGTTTATTTCAGAGCTCTGAAATGGCACTAGGAGACCAGCATGTCTCAAATCCAGTGCAGCACATACAAATAAAATTTTCCCTTTTATATTCCAAGCTGTTTCTGTGTAAGCCTTTGTCTGTTACTCCCTCTTACCCCTCCCACCCCTCTCTTCTGTAGCAGTTACAATTAGAAAAATTCCCATTCGTCTGCTTATCTTTTCCCTTGCAAGGCCTGTTTACAGCAGTCTGAGCAAAACAGCAGCTTTATGCTAGAGAAAAGCTGACCCTTACATTTCAGCTTTAACATGTAAGCAGTTAGCATAGAAGTAGGTGAGAGTTCACAAGATGGAGTTTTTTTGGTTCAGGTAGGCCCAGAGCAGAAGAGCTTCATCTGCTCTTTTGGCCTTCTACTCCCCTGAGTTACCTGGTAGCTATGCCTAGTGACACCAACAAAGCTATTCCACAGTGTATAAATAGCAAATGGGCCAGTGAGAATGACTGTCCAGTCCAGTCTCTTTGTTAATATAGCCCTGAATGAGTAAGTATCCTTTGTCTCGGCATATGATCTACAAAGGAGGATTTGGATGGTTCACTCTTAGGGCCCAGTCTTTCAGCTGGCTATAATATCGTGGGATGCTGCTGAAGTGGGGCCTTGCATTTGTACACAGTTGTGCATTAGCAGACCCAATTGGGCCCCAGTCAACATACTTACTCATACTGATAGCCCCCTCATGCAGCTATAAATAGAGGATGTCTATAAAATTACTCATCTGTCTGTTCACTTAAATTTATATAGCAAGTTATAAGGAATGGATAACTGAAAAATTGCTGTAGTAATGTTTAGTGTTCTTTAAAAGAATTTTTAGGAATCCACCTATCTAGTGAATAGTGCTTTTTTTATCTGGAGACTGCAGTACTGCAAATCCTATGGGATGAGAATTTTTTTATTAATTAATATTTATTTTAATTCCAATTGAGAGATTCTAACTATGTATGGGCCAGATCTTCTGGGAGTAGCCTGTGCACATTCATGCTTATGGGATTTGCTCTGACAATGGAACCACAGTCACAGATGGACAAGGAACCGGGTCATCCTCACTGGAAATCATTCACCAAGACTCATTGCTTAAAAAAAAAAAAAAAAAAAAACTTCACCACGAACCATCCATTCAACTCTCTCTGTGGAACAGTCCCATATTAGCATCAATGTCCTGGATGTCCTGATCAGCTTCAGCAATGGAACCCTAGAGACAACCCTATACAAGAAACCCATGGATCACCACACCTACCTTCATAGATCCAGTAACCAACCCAAACACACCAAACAATCTGTTATCTACAGCCAGACACTCTGGTACCGCTGAATGTGCTCTGAGGAGAAAGTCTGGGATATGCACCTTAACACACTCAGAACTGCCTTCACCAAACAAGGACTCTCCACCAGAGAAGCACATTGTGCCATGCAATGGGTCACCCACATACTCAAAGAGAACCAGCTTCAATACAGAAATAAAACGCCTTTTGACTGCACACTTCTACTTGTCACCTACCACCCCACACTGGAATCCATACAGGGTATCATCAAACAACTATAACCTGTACCCAGTGGGGATCCCAGGCTGAAAGAAATCTTTCCTGAACCCCCACTTCTAGCCTTCAAACAATCCACTATCTCTCCAAGCTATCATCAGAAACAAGCTCCTCATGGATCAGGATGCACCAACTCAAAGCAGAACCAGATACAACAGATACAAAACCTGCAAACACATCTCCACTGCTATGATGATCAACATCCCCCACAACACACTTTTTTCAAGATCCATAGACATGTGGTGTACCTCATCCAGTGCATTAAATGCCCCAATAGCAACTATGTGGGTGAAACCAACCTCTACACTCTCAAATGAACTCTCAGGAAAATGATAAAAGACAAAATCACCAGATCACCTGGGGTGAACACTTTTCACAAAGTGATCATTCTATACCTGACCTCTGTCCTCATCCTCAAAGGAAACCTGCACAATATTTTCAAAAGACAAGCCTGGGAGCGTAAATTCATTACTCTGCTAGACAGTAAAAAATATGGACTGAACAGACAATGGATTTATGGCTTATTACAACAATCTAAACTCTAACCCCCTCTTGTTTTGTCCTATTACTGCAGAGGTGTTAACTGGCTACTCTACCTTGAATGGTCCCCTACAATATGTGCTAACTACTTGTGCCAAACAATCTGTTCTAGCTTGCATTTTGCAGTGACACTGGGAGTTCCTTTCCCAGACCTGAAGAAGAGTTCTGTGTGGCTCAAAAGCCTCTCTTTTGCCAACAGAAGGTATTAGGACTCTCTATCATCCCTGAAAGTTTATCAGCCAACCAAACCAAACATTAACTAATAATCAGACAATAGTTACACATAACACAAAAGTGATTCAGGAAGGGACTAGAAAAGCTTAGCCGCCAGTCAAAGATACAGGATCTCAGCTTAATACATGCTCAGCTCCTGAAACCCTCCTTTGAACCCATGGGGGAATGTTTTTCACCTTTCAACCAAAGCAGCCTTAATTACAAGCCATTAGGGGTTACCTACCATTCACAATCTTTCACAAGGGCAAAGCAGTACTGTATCCCACATCCTAACAGAATTCTACCTCAATCTTACCAGTATTTTTTCCTCAGACCACATTCAAATCCAGGTGAGCCAAAACTGCACAGCTTAGACACCAAAAGTATATTAACTTTTTAAAACAGGACTAAAGAACTTAAAAAGTCACAAACTTTATATTTTATTTAGCGATAGTAATAACACAGGCAATTACATCTCCCCATTATCTAAATGGATTACGCTCTATATAAATGAAAGCTACAAGCAAATCTTTGTTCCCCTCCCCATGGGGGTTAGATCACAGCCCACAAGGAGAAAACAACTTCTGTGGCATTCCTTGGGCATATCCTGATTTTTAGAAATATGCAGAGCTGCAAACTGGAGCTCTAGCCACAGTTTCACAAAATACTATTTGCTAGATCTAGCATCCCGTTTGGACACCCCCCCCCCCTCGAAAGACAAAAGTTTTGCCCTGACAAGCACAAGTGTGAACAGCATGTTATTGCAAACAGCGCTTGTTGGGGGTGGAAGATTTTTGTCAGCAGGAGAGCTGACAAACAGCACCTATGCTGCACAGCTTTTAGCAGCACAGCTGCACCAACACAGCCATGTCGCTAAAAGCTGTGTAGTGTAGACACAGCCTGAGTTTACTAAGGCAGTACTACAATCCTTAGTCAATTAAGACTCCATATACCACATTCCAGAAACTGAAGTACTGCTAATCAAACTATCCCATGAGTGAGACTGTGCAGAGGCCAATGGAAGAAGAAGAAGAAATGAAGGTTACTCACATGCAACCAGAGTTCTTTGAGATAGATGCTGCAATTTACACTCCCCATGCAGCTTGCCCTCTTCAGAATCATAATTGCAACTTTCAACAGGGGGAGGTTGTGGAAGGAACTGAGATGGCTGTCACCTCCCCCCACCCCCTCACCATTTGTGGTCTTTCCCTCCACAGCAGTGCCCCTTAGAGAGAGGACTCTCCCTTCCCAAGTGTTCTGAGGGAGAGTCCTCCCTCCAAGGGCCACCATGTGAGCTACACTAACAGTGTGTCCCCTGAGTGTGAATGTACAGAGTTCATCTTGAAGGCCTTCAGTTACAGCTGTGACTAACTCACTTCTCAATCCATTGTTTTGAATACCATGAAAAACAGGGGGAAATGGTTGTGGGTCATGATTTAGGCTAGATTTGATATTCTTTGATGTAGTGGTCAACACTAAAAAAAAAAAAAACCCTAGATGACATACATGCTAGATTAAGCAAATTTTTATTTGAGCAACTAACTATGAAGCCACAATAGCCACTCTGTGTCCCACCTTCTCTTGGATCTCTTTAATACCATGCTCACTGTTACCAAACTTCTAAGTTTGTGTCTATGGCTAGAGAGCTGACACAATGTGCAGGTGTTTACTATGGAATTTACAAGTTTAGCCAGGGCATCTCAACACTTACAAGGTATGCAGATGCATCTGTAGTCCTTGTAAACAGTAAGCTTTAAGCTTATTATTATGGCTCTCATAACATCAATAGTTATTGGCTGTAGAGCTTACAAGAATTGCAAGCACAACTTGAACTTTGTGGGATGGGAATTGTGGAGCCTTGAGCCTTGTTTACTATTATGGAATCCACAGATTATAGGTTTTTCAAGATATTCAAATGCAGACAGACCTTCTAAAAGCTCTTCAGATTCATCTTGTCAATCTTGTAAGTTCCATGCTTACTGCTACATAGTTTACAAGGTTCACAAACTCTGCATTCAGATCTTCCGTGATGACAGACCCCATTGTCCCCATAATCAATTTTCAAACTAGTACCTTTGTGCTCTCTCCTAGGCTGTCCCTCATATTTGGGAACTGCTCCCTGTAAACATTTGCAAGGCTACTTCCATTATCCTTCTGAAAATCCCTCCTTAAAATTATTTTTTGTGATGCCTGCAAGATACTAATAGTAGGCTGCAGATGTGCTGAGAGCACAGATTAGCATGCTGACCAACGTCACTGAACAACGTCACTGTGCTCCTGTGATTTCCCCCATCTGTTGGCATCCATCCTGTACTATATTTGGATTGTAAGCTCTTTAGGGTAAGGACCATCTTTTTGTTCTGTTTGTACAACACCTAACACAATGGGATCCTGATCTATGACTATGGCTCCCAAGTACAGTTATGATATACATAGTAAATAATACATGGTACTGACTATTTATGAACATAAGGGGAAATTCCCATACAGATCCAAACAACATTCTGATATAACTAAATACAGGAATTATAGGAGGTTGATTCCATTTAATTATTCCAACATTGTGCAATGATCTTTATATTAGGAAGTTTGTTTTTGCCCTTCTTGTTCTGTCCCTGGAAGACTTTTTTTTTTTTTTTTTTTTCCCTGTGACTATTTTTGGATGGAGGGCTTTACGTGTTGGTAATTTGTTCCTTGTTGTGTTTTTTTAAGCTTCTGGATTCTCCCTGAACAATACTTTTCTAAAAGTAAAGAATTGCAGTAGTACAAATTGAGGGAGCTGTGAGTTTAGTGATGGTGGTGGGAGGTTCTTTTTTCCTTCCAAAAATTGGAGATTTTGCAATAGAACATAATCAAAGTCACCTGCAGGGCACAATGTTAAGAATGTCATCTACTAACATTACAAATGTAGTCATTCTCTAATTAGCAACTCCGAATGTAAGAAGGAAAATATTACATGATTGCTAATATATGATGGAAATTAAGTATGAAAGTTTGGGGGGGGGGGTTCTTGACTAAGACTACTGCTATGTGAAAATCTGGTACTATAAACTCTTTCTTCTCCTGGATTCTGCAGCTGCAGACTGATTAAAACTCAGCAGGAAATACTATAATTAACAAAGACCACCTGCTGCAAGAACAGGTGTTTGTGTCTTCATTTAGAAACCAAACTAAATGAGAAGATACAAAGGGGCTGAAGAAGATCACTGGCTGGATTGACATAATTTGTCAATATTTATCCTTGAACCTAAAACCATATTCTCTTTACTTTAAAGGCTCCTTATCAGGCTCCTTGTCCTGACAAGCAGACCTTTATCATCTTCATGCAGCTGTCCTCCACTCCCGATATCCTCCGCATCAATCAAAAGTATTTTGTAATTCATCACTTATTATTTTTTAGATACAACATTCAGTACCTAGATGGAAAATATTATAAGCACTGATAACTGTTAGAAAGATAACATTTGGTATTTCAAGTGACATCATTATCTTTCTCACTAATTGGTTTCTATTATTCAAACAGCAAGTCAAAATGCACTGTTAGGAATTTTGCAAGATTCTGTCTTGTTCAGTCTACCACTAACATGTATATGATGCTGTAATGAGGGTTAATGACAAAACATGGATTGTTTTCGATATGCTGATGTTGCCTAATTTAGTTTCTATCTCTCCTGATCCAGATGGAGCAGCTGAGTCCCTTTCCCAACATCTAGCAGAAACTTAGAGCAAGTCTATACTTAAAACACTGCATGGGAACAGCACTGTAGTGCTTTAATGAAGATGCTGTCCTATGACGGGAGAAGGTGTAGTTAATCCATCACCCCAAGAGGTAGTAGCTCTGTCAACGGGAGAAGCTCTCCTACCAACACAGCACTATCTACACAGGGGGGCTAGGTTGGTATAGCTATGTCACTCAGGTGTGGATTTTTCACGCTCCTGAGCAGCATAGTTATACCAATTATAGGTCTGTAATGTAGACCAGACTTGAGGCATGGCTGAGAGTGAACTGGCTTAAGCACAGTTCAGAAAAGAGTGAGGTTTTCATAGATTTCAAGGCCAGACAGAACCATTGAGATCATCTCATCTGACCTCCTGTATAACATAGGCCATAAAATTTCCCCAAATATAATTCTCAGAGCATATTTTTTTAGAAAAACATCTAATCTTGATTTAAAAACTGTCAGTGATAGACAATCCATCACAATCCTTGTTAAATTGTCCCAGTGGTTGATTACATTCACGATGTTGGTGTGACTGGAAAAACTGGAAGATATGGCAACTGTGCCACCAATTGAAGGTGTGTCCATTGACAGCTCCTCTCCCCCCCCCCTCCATTGTCACAATTTAGGAATCTGATTGGATTATCAAACTATTGCAGGATTGGTCTTTCAACAATATTCAAGACTGACTGATTTATTTGTATCTGGCTAGGAGGTTGAAATGTTTTCTCTTCAATGGAGATCTAAGTACCATAATTCATACCTTTGACTCCTCAACACTAAGCTGGTGTGGTGCTCATTGCTTGAGGCTACCCCCTTTAAATCCATTCAGGCACTAAATATGGCAGCCCTGTTGATCAGCAAAGTGGCTTTCTGTGAGCATATGTAACTAGTACTCCATACTTTTCACTGACTGCTATGATAAGGAGTTGGTTTTGACTTATAGCATAGGACCTTCCTGTCTGACTGTCTCTCCTTTTTTCAAACTTGAGGTCAGCAGAAGTATTCCAGCTGGACCTCCCTTAAAATAAAAAGTGGGGGAATAAGAGCAGTGCTGGAAGGGCATGCTCTCTGAGGGGACCTCTTTATTTGGAATGTATTCCCCCACCCCTTGGCCCTGTTCAGATTTCCTAACCTTTAGGGATTTTTGTAAGGCACTTAGCCTTAGCAGAGATGATAAAGCAAATCCTGTTGAGGGTGATATTTAAACCAGCTTACCACTTTTCTATATTTTTGTGCTGTGTGATAATTTGTATTTGCTGTTTCTTATTTCATTTATTGTATCTTTGTTTGTCAGACACCTAGTGTGTTTAGCTAAATGAATGTTGTTTTGCAAGTTCAAAAACTAAGTGTTTATGTAAATGAGATCATGCAGTGTTTAATTGATTTTGTTAAGCCTCTGAGCAGGCCTGGAAAGAACTAGATCATTCCAGAAGCTTTAATCTGATCATCTGGGGGAGAGAATTTAAACAGAAAAATGTGAATGATAATTAGGAACTGGTGAATACTTCACTAGATGCCCTAAAAACGATGACCCCCACAAATTGATAAAGAAGGCTATAACAGTTAAAATACCAGGCAGGCTTAGAAGGTAAGTGAAGGCAGAAGTAATTTTTTATATATATATAAATAAATGGGTGAGGGAGAGGAAGTTGATAACCATAAAGAAAATTGTAGAAAATTGATAAGGAAAGCAAAAAGTCATAAGGAGAAGTCTAATGCTGCTGTCCATACATATAATAAGGAGGTCTAAGTAACAGGAACAAAAGGAACCCTAACAATGATATTGGTTCCTGATTAGATACAAATGGTAGGATTTTTTTCAATCTTGCAGAAAATGTAAAAGTGTTAAATAAATATTTCTAGTTTGACAAATTCAAATTAGAAATAATGTTCATATTTTAACAGTGAGGGTAATTAGTCATTGGAACAACTTAAGAAGGTTTGTTGGATTCTCCATCTTTGTAAACTTTTAAATCAATGTTTGATGTTCTAAAAGATGTGCCCTATTTCAGCTATTGGTCTTGAAGCAGCCCTATGTTATACAGGAAGTCAGTTTAGATTATCATAATGGACCCTTCTCACCTTAAAGTCTATGAATCGATAAGTACATGCTAGAAAATGACTATTGGTCTTTGGAAGACAGTTGTAAATGGGCATATGAGGAATTGGAGACTATCCCCAATTCAAAAGTTTTGACTTGTCATGATTTGTGTGTGCCTTTGTTCCTCTATTCCTTTTCCTCCAGTTGGCAACTCTGAGATAGAGAGGGTTCTGTCCCTTCCCACCAAGACCCAGCTCTCATTTGACCAGCTGTGTTGTTCTGTCAGCTTTTTGCCTCCATCTCTGTTGCTAGGCGCCTTCCACATCCCTTGGGAAAACACAAGCTGAATGAGTACATGCTTTTCAGAAGCCTGTTGCTGCAGTTCAGCAGAGTTGCAAAAGGAACACTGTCTGCTTGTTGTGTTAAGGAAGCTAGGGAAAAGAGTACAAAGTGCGGGCAAAGCCTGAGAGCCACACAGCTGCAGAGACCTCTCGAGAGAGCACCAACCCCAATGGGGGGAAGAGAAATCATGAAGTGGCCCTAGCAACAGCTTCAGGGTAGCATTGGCCTTCCCCCTCACTTGATTTATTGTAACCACTGACTGTGATTATTTCTCCTTGCCTCCTTAAAACCAGCCAGAGTGAAAGCTTCCTGCTTACTAAATATGCCCAGTGATGTCACTGAATAGCTCTTTGAAAAGAGCCACAAAGTAAAGGAAATTCCCAAATGAAACAAATCTAAACTGGAGCTAAGTCTGTAAATGTGTGATCAAGACCTTAAGGGAAATTAGTATCAACAGGACTGGTGTTGTTTTAAACATGCCAAATGTTTGAAAGGCGGAAAGTTGAAAGATAAGGTTGTAAGGCTTGTTCTGCATTTGATTAATTTTTCTATGTAAACACTTAACTGACTTAAGGATTTTCTCAGCTAGATAATCCAGGGTGTGTAAAGTTGCCCTGTGAGTGATTGCTAGATATGTATACCTTTTCAGGAGCTTCAGGTGCTCAAGACCAGAACAAAATTAAAACCATTTGCATTTGTACTTGGAATTTTGTGATCTATGCTGGGTGGTATCCACATCCAACCTCACCATCAAATATAGCAACTGGACTATCTACTTTTAAAGAAAAGGAAATTTGAGAGGGTAAAACATACTACCTGTATCAAGACAGCACTGATCATGCCCTAATAATGCCCATATGGAAGAGGATAATGCAGATTGTCCATAAAAGAGAATTTGCATAACTTTAAGGAAGAGCCAAAAGACTAGAACATTCTGATACTGGAAAATATAAAGTATGATATAAACACGTGGCAGCAACATTTCATTGCCATTGTCCGTCAAGTGTTTTACTGAAGTAGGTGTATGACTGAAAGTAGGGTTCAAAAGAAGAAGCTACTATTAGATTAGCTTATTGAAGTGTTAAATTAACTATGAAAAAAATGCAATGTCCTTCTGGCAGAGGAAAAACAAATAATATTTTATTATTCTCAAGTCCCAATGTCGCAAGGTAACGAATTCTTGTAGCTGGCTAAGTTCCTACTAGAAAGGATTGAAATCATAGCAGTTTTTCTGTCAAATGCCTATTGTACAGCACTCAATTAAAAATACATCACGGTGTTTAGGACTGTTTATAGCAATACAAATAGTATAGAATGGCTCACTTTCATAAAGGAAGTGGGGGAACATGGGTTTGGGGAGTGGAGAATGCCTTGGATTTGGGAGTGAGGCGGGATGAAACTCATATTGCTAGAAGGTAGGACTAGTGTCACTGTGAGAAGGCCTGCCAAAGAACATTTGACACCTGTCTTCTGAAACACACTTTAAAGGTCTCAAGTGTAAATGTTAAATCTGTATTCTCCTTAATTACTTTAGAGCCATCTTAATCCAATTTTCACTCATAAACAGTTCACATAAGAAATGGTCTGGCACCCAACATGCAGGCGCACAAATCAAGATCTTTACCTACTGAAAAACAACAGGGTGGCTACATTATTCTATATATGGATATGCCACAATTGTAGACCATCATAGTAACCATGATCAGAAAACAAAGAAGTAGTTCTCTCTATATTTAACATAACCTGAATCCCTTTTGATATGTTATACAAAATCCTCTGGGTTTAGAGTACATTTATCTATAATAGAAGATGATGAGCCTAGTTTCAGCACTCTTGAAGATAAGATGAGAGAAAGTGTAGGTCCATTACATAACAGAGAAGGAGAACTAATAACCAATGACACCAAGAAGGCTGAGGTGTCTCATGCATATTTTGCTTCAGTCTTCACTAAAAAAGTTAATTGTGACCAGATGTTTAATGCAAATAATATTAACAAGGGGAAAGGAACACATGTCAGCACAGGTTAAGAAAATGGTTAGATGCATTCAAGCAGGACCTGATAGAATCTACCATTGGGTAGTTAAGGAACTATCTGAAGCAATCTCAGAACCATTAGCACTTATAATTCACACTGGTAAGGTCCTGGAGGATTGGAGAAAGGCAAACATACTACTTGGAATTTGTGATCTAAGCTGGGTGATTAAGACTCAATATAGACAACTCTAGAAGCCAAGAGAATCCCCAGCTGCCACACTGGGACAGGTTTTCATCCCATTTACATTGCACCAGAGCAAGGGGCTGTAGATCTGACACTTAGTTTTACATCCTCAAAGCAGTGTGCAAATATTCACTAATTAAGCTTCACAACATTCTTATTTAGTAGGTAGGCATTGTGCAATCCTCCACATTTTCTGTTGTACAGAGACCAGTGGATGCAATATGAAATGCTCTTTCATTAAATCTGTTCCCCACCATACACACACTATTAATCATAGGAGTTAGAGATGAAAAAGACCTACTAATGGTAGGTCATCCAGGCAATCGCTATATAACTGTTCAAAAATAGGGGGCTAAAATGAATAAAAATTATTCACCCTTTAAGTATAGCAATATCATTATGTTGCTGTCATACTCTTAGGATTCCAAATGGACATGGTAACTGGTTAAAACTGTTACATTAACCACTAATTATAGCTTAAAAACATTTTAAAATAGAATACCTTGGATAACCCTGTATATGCTTTGGGTTTAGCACAATCATAGAATTTGTTTAAGTTACAGGGAAGACTTTAGAAACACTCAAGTTTTTTCTTTTTTTAAGTTGCTTGATTAAAGATAAGTCTAGCTATGTGATTTCAGGGAAATAATGATTTCCCTCACTAACAGCAGGAGTTATTTAAGGATACTACTACCCAAGATAGGCGAGAAAGTGAAGTGAATATCAAATATTTCTGACTTCAGAAGTCTTTTGAATAATTTCCCTATTGGAGATTAATGTCTAAGGTATCAAGTTGTGATTAAATAAAGCGGAACATTACCTCAAGGAAGTCAGAGTAGGCTAAAGGCCAAGGAACAAAGTATAGCCCTAAATGGAAACTTCCTAATCTGGAATGAATGTGTGCCACAAGAAACCGTTTGGGATCAACGGTTTATTTAAATGACTTGCACAATAGTTGTATTTATTTTAAAAGCAACATCTCCAGTTAAAGAAGATTCTAAACAGAGAAAAGGAGCACATGAGTTTAAATCATTTATATCATCATTTCAGTAGGTGTCAAATCCAAGTTAATGCTAATCAATGATAATAAATATAGAATAATGACATCTCAAGCACATAGGGGGAAAAGAGGAAATATCTTCTGTGTTAGGAGAAGCCACTTGGGGTGTGGGGCTACTGTCAAAGGTGGCCAGTAGGATTCCAGGTCTCCCTGTGTGGAATTTAGACTGTTTGCTGTAGAATTGTGCTACCCCAGCATGCAGAGTATCAATGGAAGGTGTGTCAGGGTGAAGGATATGGGGAATGGATGAGTGGAGATGCATACTGGCAGATCCACTGGCTCTTTACCCTGTGGAGCAGACATTCAGGGAGAACAGGTTGTTTGGCTTCATGGATCAGAAGGGCTGGGGGCTGCTCTGTAGTAGTGACTGAAGTAGCTTATGTGGTAAGGAGGCCTCTTAGCACCTGTAGCACTCTCCAGCACACAGCCCTGTAACTCAGGTAGTATATTGGACTAAGAATTTGAACCTAAAAGTTTAAGACTATCCTGTAGCTGATGTGAGAAATACAAACAATACTAACCATTAACAAAACCACCTCTATTTATTTTTCCCTTCCTGTCCTCAGATAACCATTCAAGGTTTACATGATAATACAAGGGAACATCTTTATTTACAATCCATATCATTCTAGAGTGCTCCCTACTATGTTTTTTAACTTCAGGGAATCATTGTTCTTCCAAGAAGGCAACTCTACAAACTTGGGAAAAGATTTGAAATGCAAAAAAATGTGGCCCTAACTCTTTACTATCTTGATCTTCGTATATTTATTTACACCATGCAATGATACACTGCCACTGTGATTTGGAGCTACTTGCACTCATATAAACAGCAGCAAGGAAGTGGAAAAATTAGGCTCATAGCATAATTTTAAGTTACCTGAATTAGTAGTCTGATTGTTTGCAAAAGAGCTGATTACGTGGCAACTCCTGGAGAAGTCAGTCTATGGCTTAAAGATTCCACACGGCACAAAGACTGCTAAGCAGCAACGGTTAAAGTTCCTGCAGTGCACTGAACAGCCCACATGATTATATGCTTCATTGATTGCTTTTCATAAGGAAAAGTTGAGAAAATTGGATATTCTTACAGGAATACTTACCCCTCACCTAATTACTTGAAGATGAATGGATAAAATATGTTGGGGGGAGGGGGAGATTGCACAATAAACTGATTAAATATTTGGGGCAACCAAAAATAAGAACTCAAAGCAAAATAAATGGAGGTAGAAAGTACAACCCTCCCCCCTTTACCACACCCCCTCAGAACACTAAATCAAGGGAAGAACAAGTAGTAATAAAAATGTAGGCAAAGAGAACTGTGAAGTTATAGATATTGGCTGTGTAGTTGTTTGATTTTAAGTAGCCTTAGTAAGGCATTTGGTCAGCTTCTTAAGAAAGGAATGTGCAAGTTAAGTGCCTAGTCAAGAAACACTTAACAGACAAGGGAACCTTGGAAGACTCCAATCCACATAAGAAGTCTACCTGGAGACGTTCAAGGAAGCATGTAAGCAATGGCTGCTATTTGTAAGGAACTGAGTCATGCATGGACATGTGACTTTCCCATGTGACTTCAAAACTCCATCGTGGAGCTGGATTCTGCATAGTAGAGAGGAAGGGGTCTCCACCCACAAGAGAGTCTATTTAAGCCTCTAGGAGACCCCTCCATTTTGTCACCAGCTGGCTCAAGAGATAGCCTCTCCACCCCCAAAGGATACCTGAAAGAAACTGGAACAAAGGACAGTAACCACAGGGGTGTGAGTGATTTCTGGACCCAGACTAGAAGGAGGCTAGTCCGTAAAAGAAGCTTACTGGAACAAGGGTGAGATTTCATCTGTAATCACTTTCTTACTGCATTAGGTTTAGACTTGTGTGTTTTATTTTATTTTGCTTGGTAATTCACCTTGTTCTGTCTGTTATTACTTGGAACCACTTAAATCCTACTTTTTTATTTAATAAAATCACTTTTTACTTATTAATTAACCCAGAGTGTATTAATACCAGGGCGGGGGGGGGGGGGGGGCAAACAGTTGTGCATATCTAACAGTGTTATAGAGGGCGAACAATTTTTGAGTTTACCCTGTATAATACAGAGTAAAATGGATTTATTTGCGGTTTAGACCCCATTGGGAGTTGGGTATCTGAGTGCTGGAGACAGGAACACTTCTAAAGCTGTTTTCAGTTAAGCCTGCAGCTTTTGTGGGACGTTGTTCAGGCCTGGATCTGTGTTTGTAGCAGGCAAGCATGTCTGGCTCAAGCCAGGCAGGGCACTGAAGTCCCAAGCTAGCAGAGGAAACAGGCTCAGAGGTAGTCTCAGCACATAAGGTAGCAGTCCCAAGGGGGTTTCTGTGATCCAAGCCATCACAGGATTCACCTTTGCTTATTTTCTGGAGGAAACCTTGTCAGGACTTTATCTCATTTCATTGACGAAAGGCCTGATTAAAAGGATGGATCTAACATTGGGACTTAAACATTCTGAGTTCTGTTGGTAGTGTGTGTCAGACCTAAGAGCTCTCAGTTAACTCTTGCCTCCACCTTTAAGGATGGTGAGCCAATATGTCCCTATTGACTGCAATTGCCATTGTGAGTTGCAGAGGGAGTGGGAGTTTTGGCAATTGCTTGACCTTGAGAACCTACCTCAGGACAAACTTTTCTCCCTCCAATGTGACAGATATTGACCCCAGTATTCTGCTCATTCTACATGTGTGGAAATTGGATTAACATGACCGTAATAAGGGTATATTGGAGCTGAGTTTCACTGTGTGGCTCAGAGAGGGTTTTTTGCCTATTATGAGAACAGAGAAGTCCACAATGGGGAGCTCATGTAACCAAAGTAATAATATACTAAGGGCATGCCTACATTGCAGCCGTTGGTGTGAATGGCAGCCCGTATAACTATACCACTGCTAGCTGTACTCTAGTTAGTTTGCTAAAAATAGACATGAGAATGCCATGACAGGCTGCAAAAGCCTGTCCGACCACCCCTGTTCTCTTGTGCAGCTGGTGCTGAAGCCTGCGCAGTAGCTTCCTCACCTCTATTTTTAGCAAACTACCATGGGTACATCTACATGAGCAGCCATGCGGCTGTGATGTAGATGTGTCCTACTAGGAGTTAAATTAGGTAGCCTTTGAATGTCCTGGAATCTAGTCTTACTATTTTCTGTTTGATTATTAGAAAGTGATGAGCGTATATTTTCTAACTACCTGAAGTAGCCTCATCAGGCCATTCAATGGGAGTGATATATAAGTAAATCTGCTGGTCACTAAAAATCGATGGAATTTGGAGTTACACCAGCATAAAACTGGAGCTTGCAATGGTGAATCAGGCCCAAGTTTGTAGAATTGTATCATTATAACTAGAAGCATGAGTGCGTCTTTATAACAGGTATTGTCTCTCTACTGCTGTGAGAGTCCATTTCCTTGGTATTTTCATCTGTAATAAAATCTTCTTAGGAAATAAAAATGTGTTACTGTACTTTGGAAATTGTATTTGCAGTTCTACTATTATCTCTTTCAGAAATAGTCTAGCATGTTGTGCTAGACATTTTAAAAATACAATATTATTTCCTATAGTACACATCAGATCTCTGATAGTTTCTCAAATTACAATTACTAAAATAACTGTCAGATGCTGTATGACATCTAATTCTGATAGAAATTATCTTTACTTCGGTCAAGTCACTGGGGCAAAGATGGAACTGAAAGAAAGTGTAAAGCTCTATAAAAGAAACATGACTGATTGGGTCAGGCCATTTACCTATATTCTCCTACAACATTTCATAAATGTCAGCTGTGTAGATCTGAACAGTAACTGCATTTTATGATACTTTATCTGAAACAATATATTATTATTTTTAGAAAAAGTATATTTCTCTTGGTATATTGGGTTTGTGAAAGATAAGGCAACAGTCACCAGGAAATATTATAATAAAATATGTTAATATTTTAAAGAGATGAGCAAATACCTCATACATTTTTCTGTGAATATTTACTTAAGTAAAATACTAAATGATCTTCAGATGTTTTCATCCCTTTTGTAATCACTTTTCACAAATATTCCACCAAATGAATTTACTGGCAAAAATGTTTGCGAAAACCATAACCAGATTAAGTTCACAAAAATGGAATTTAGAAATTTTCAAGTGAGTGTTCACAGCAATAACAAAAAATCATAAATGTCTCTCTTGTCCAGTCAGAACAGAAGCATAACATTTTTACTTGTGTCCACTGAAAACTAAGTTGGATAACACTCAAATTTGTGATATTGAATATACTCACAAGCAGCTTGTTGCAACATCTACAGCTGAAAAACTGAATAATGGCAATGACAAAATTGAAACATGACATAAAGGCCAAAACAAAAAGAGAGAGAGATTGATTCCCTGTAGAAAAAGCCAAAACACTGTAGGCTTCAGGGAAAACAGCAGATTTGACAGGTGTTACACACACAGATTTTTTAGAAAAGATTGCTTAAGCTGTTGATACTAAACATGTCTTTGGAAATAATTTATAGACTTTGGGCAACATGTTATGGTCCCTGGGTAGGCTGTCCCTTCTGACACCATCTTCCAGTTCCCTGAATGCACCCCTTTCAAGTAAGATGCACATGCCTCCACTTGTTTGGTGTGGGAGTCTGAGTGGGTCTCTGGGTTACAGCTACTGGTAGCCAACTCTGATACCTAGTAGAACCAATGGGATTGGCACTTGCAATAGCTTCCTTCAGGAAGCTGATGGACAATGATGGTATGCAATGACACAGAAGCAACTTCTCCAAAACAGGGTGATGTATGTTGCCCAAAAAGGTACACAGCATTTAAAGAAGTGGAATAAAAAAACAACCCCTATATTGTCTCACCCAAGCTTTGCATTCCCTCAAGTCCCTACTTAGATATGACCCAGCCTTGGTGTACTGAGGTACTGAGGCCTGGTCTACACTGGGGGGAAGGGGGGCGAGCTAAGTCGGTCTAAGATACTCAACTTCAGCTATGAAAATAGCGTAGCTGCAGTCGACGTACTTAGAGCTACTTACCACGGTGTCTTCACTGAGGTAGTTTGGCTGCTGACACTCCCCCATCGACTCCGCCTACGCTTCTCGCTCTGGTGAAGTATTGGAGTTTGACGGGAGAGCGCTCGGCAGTCAATTTATTGTATCTTCACTAGACGTGATAAATCGACCCCCGGTGGATCGATAGCTCCAGAGGTAAGTGTAAACATGCCCTGAGTTGTAGCCTGCTTGCTGCAAATTCTTGACTCTGTCTCAGTCAGTCTCTGGCCCAGCCAGCAGCATGGTCTTTCTGTGTCAGCTTCCAGCTGAGCTGACCACTTCCTCTCTTCCCCTTCCGCTAGGAGACCTTAAACAGATCAATGTCTTTTGATCTCCAGATTCTCAGACTTGGCAAACAACCCTGTCACTGGAGTTGGAGATGAAGCATCCTTCCTAGATATAAACCTGCCTGTTGCTTGAGACAATGTACCTTATCTAAGTCATTGTTTTACCTTCCCTGTCTGATTTCTTTTAACAACCTATTTTGACCTACTATGCATTAAGGATCGGCAATATCACCCAGAAATGCTATGGGGCACATGATATTTATAAAAAATACAGACAGGGGAATTTCAGAACATGGAAAGACAATTGGCCTCATTTTAATACAGGCCAAGCATTGCTCTAGAGGCAATGGTGGGATGATTCAAAGAACTTAAATTTCACTGCTTATGTCCCATAGTTGCTATCAGTATTTTAAGTTATTAAGCACCAGCAATGTGTTTAATGATGTGCAAGGCACACAGAGATGACTGACCCAACACTCACTAAACTAAATGGAAAGACTCTAATGATTTGTATGGGAGATGGATCAGACACAAAAATATACATAGTTCAGCAAGCTAACTAAAAAGTGTATTGTGGAGGTACTGCAACTTGAATATCATCTTGAAGTACCAACCCTGCTGAGATTCAAATACTTCTATTTTACACAGTAACCAGCTTTAAGTTGGACATATGGTATAGTAGCTCTCAGTCTTTACCACTGCTTTTATTCTTCTAGTATGTTGAAGTGTAACTCAACACAGGTTTTGTGTCCCTCCGACAAGGTTTCTAGACCAAAGGTTAGAAATGTGTGACACTCACATTTTCTATCCTAAGTTGATTCTTGTCCTATTTCAAAGCCACCAGCAGCATTAAGTTCTCTTCTTCTGTTAACAATGAATGACTGCTGCTCAGGCACAAAAACAAATGATTTTGCCAAAGTTTGCAACAGCTTACATTTAAGTTCCAATAAAAAGAATTGTGGAGGCAAGTTAAAAAGCAAATATTTTCTGATTAGTGGAGAGACTATAATCACCTGTGTAACTCTACTGAAGTCAGTAGAATTAAAACAACAATTAATTTGATTGTATATATCCAATATTCAGTTGATATCAAAAGCTCTCACTCATCAATATATTTGATTTCTCCTATTAATAAGCCACAATATCTATGCTGTTAATGTGTCACTGTTTCTATAGATATTTGGAATATAAGATCTTCTGTAATACATCATAGATACTTTGATTCACAGATATTTCTAAGTTGATGCCACTCTACTCTCCTCCCGAGTAGAGCCATAGGAAGAAGTAGATGTCAGAATCATCTTGATTGAAATAAATCATTCCCATGCCATATATCTCCTGCCTCCCCAGAAGTACAGTTTTAATCATGCACTTAAAAGATGAATCAAGCAGTATTTTCCATATGTATCTTTCACATTCTAACTTCTCCTCCTACTGTTGACTCTCTAGACAGTCAGCCAAAATTTAGTTCCATTGAAGTCAATGGCAAAACTCCAATGGACAAAAGTGGTTTTAAAGTTTTTTGATGTAGATATTATCACAGCATATATATCACAGATATAGATAGATAGATATTTACCTTTGGATTGTACCAGCTGATGCAAGAGGAAGAGAGACTTAAGAATTGGTAGCTTCACACAGAACATCTGGTCCCAGAAAGTCCCTTCTGCTCCAATGGGAGCTGAAGGTTTGAACTTGCCAGTAGATACTCAGCACTTTGCAAGACTAAGACCTGAACCAAGGCTTGGCTCTCTGCTCTAAACTCATGTCAGCGAATCACTATCTTAGCTTACAATAAGAAGGATCCTGCTCCTTCAAATGTTAGTGGAAATCTCCCATTAATTTTGAATGGGAAGCTTGTATATGGGGGGTAGGATGGGCGGAAGGGAATGGTCATGTTTTCCATATCTGTAAAATTGCTATGCATACCTATGGGACTATACAAATAATAAATAAGCAGGTTCGGTTATTTCATCCATCTCCTAGTCAATGGAAGCATGTTCCTGCTGTATGTGTTCTGATGCTTTTTCAAGTTATATAGCTTCCAGTAATTTCAGCTTAATGCATCTCATTGTCAGGAAATTGTAATAGCAGCCTACATTTTTCCCTTTCTTAATTTCATCCCATTATTAATAGTTGTGTCACCTCTATATAATCCTAAATAGTCTCACTCCCTAACTGATAAATCCATAAAAGCTTTCAGTTAAGACTAACTATGTCCAGGAATACTTTGACAACTAGTACTTTTTTTTTGCAGCCATATCAGGATTTTAGTTAGTTTCAACACCACATATAAAGACCTCCACATTCATAGAGTATTGGCGTCTTCTTCATTTCCCCTCATGAATGAACACGTGAATGAGCATACTTAAGCAGTATGTGATCATCTTCTTATCACCTTCCATAACTGTGTACATTGCTCTGGAAGCCTCATCCTGATCAAATGAAAGCCAAAGCTTCAAACGCTACAGTCAGCAGTCTGCTGCAGTTCCTGCAATATTATTCCAGCCTAAACTTGTAGCTGTACATTTGAACATAGAAACAGTCAGACAATTCCTAAATGATTGACTAGGCAAGTTTAGATTGTAAATGAAGTGCAGAAGACCATTGAATTAAAATGGAATAAACAAAAATCCATCATGGTATATAAAGTACTTAGACACACAGTTGTGTGTGTGTGTGTGTGTGTGTCTATCTATGTGTGTACGTACTTTTGATCAATAGGTGACAATAGATGATTTGTGATGAATTCTTGTAAGTGTTATAAATAGCAGTAGCTGCAACAAATATCTAATGAAGTACCAGTTCTTTGCTATTTTTTCTCCTACACAGCAACAGCTTCCTCTTCCACTCTCATGTTTTGTGCCATCAGTATATCCCTTTTAGGGCTAATACTTTATTCATGATACCTACAAGTGTATTTTAAAGCAATTCAACTTTTTGGTTCTTACAGCAGCTACTTAATTTAGTCTGTCTAATAATTTATAAGACTTCCATTACTGTGGTATCTGAATACAACTTATTAAATAAAACAAGTAGTCTGTCCAAAAGACTGTTCTCCCTATTTCCTCATAATGCAGCATGAAACAGAGTGTATTAGAAAAATATGTTAATCGGAGTATGTATTTTATAGTTGGACAATAACCGAACAAATTGGACAAATGTCTGGGCCTTCAAATTGTCTAATCTTGTATATCCTTCACATCCAGAGCATGAAAGAACTTGCCTGCTCTGTTTCAGGAAGCAGATAAGGTCAGTCCAATAGTTAACCCATACCAGTGTTCAAATTATGCTAGCAAGTAAAGCCAAGCACACCAAAACCAGGATAGGGACAAATGCTTTATTGGACAGTACCTGATAAAAAGCAGAGAGATGCTTTTTGTAGGCATCAGTTAGGGGGTTTCAAGATGTCAGAAAACACTTTCAACATACTGTATAATGCCACTGCTGGGGTCTTTTTTTCTTAAGCCTTTGATATAAGGGGAATACATCTTTCCTGATTCTTTTGAGAGATGGGCATAGTTGTGGTAAGCTAGATCTATGCACCGTGATGTAAAAGTAATAATTTTTTGAGTACTTTATCTGTATATTCTTCCTTGTGTGAAAGCAAGGTGCCTTGGCTTTTAAAGATTCTGAGCAATTCATACTGTAGTTATATGAAACAATGGCAGCCATAACTGCCAACTCTTGTCAGACTGCAGGAATTTCTTTATTACTTATTTATTCATTCACAGTAAGAACTTTTTTTTTTCCAGAAGATGTTCCAGTTAAATATATACATCCTCTGATTATGGATTAAAATTAGAGCTGTGTCAATGTCACAATTTTTGTTTTTCAGGATTTTGCATGAAATTATTTCTAGTTTTGTTTGACCCAATTTATTTTCCTTCCCAACCTCCCTCACAAGCCTACCTTATTTGTACTCATGATTAACTGAGGATTTTCCTGAGTTTTTGAATCAAAATCCATATTTATTTGAAAAATAGGCTCACTTTCATGGAGGGGGTTTCTGTGAAACAGGTCCATTTTTGCTTGCAGAGTAGCAAATTTTCACTACAAAATGGGCTTAGTTTTGCTTTGAACAAGTGAAATTTTCCTCAAAAGTCAAACTTATTTTCTAGTTCATAATGAAGTGCAAAATTCTTTAATTTCAAATAACTTCTATTTTATTATGAGTATTTCAGACACTAAAAGTTGGGAAATCACAAAAATGAATTTCTTTCGCCTTTTATAATAGTTGTTTTCTGAAAACTAACCTAATGGAATTATCCTAAATTTCATCCCAAAGACTCATGGCAGGAAAAGATTCACTCTCTATCTTTGAAGAGGCTGCATTTTTGTTCTTTGAAACTGTTGGTATAAAGAACAAACATCTAATCATAGAATATTAGGGTTGGAATAGACCTCAGGAGGTCATCTAGTCCATAGATAGTCCCAGAGTAGACCTTTGGTATTATGAGACTAAAGATAAGATTTTGACTCAGATTGTTGTATAGCCCTTTATTCTGAGGAGTTCAGTGTCCTGGTGATTCCAAGAAGTGTTCATGAACAATTTAACAAGTTTTTCTTCCACCCTCAAAATAGGCTGGTTATTTTTCTTCTGATGCAATCAAAGAGAGTTTGACACTTTTTAATGTTATAATCAATTAGAAATTGATCTTTCAGTCCATCAGTGATAGTTATGTGGCCTTCATCAATGCAGTATATTAGCATTTCATAGTTATGAATGCAACACTTTTGTGAGGCAGGGAAGTAATATTATCACCATTTGGCAGATGGAGAGCTGGGGCACTGAGATTTTAAGTGATCTGCTTAAGGTCATACAGGATGTCTGTAGAATAATGACACTTGAATCCATCCAAGAAAGAAGACTGTTTTAAAGCAAATACATTTCTGCTTTGTTTTATGTTTGGACCTACATACAGATATCTGGCTTACTAGGCTATAGTAAGTAAGTTGCAAAATAAACCTAACTTACAGTTCCAGTTCCTTCAGGCAGGAATAAATGGTTACTTTTTTTTTACCTAACTGGATAGCCAAGTTGGAGCCTTGTGGGTTGTTTCAATTACAAATGGATAATAGAGCCAGGTTGTTTGTTTGTTTGATGAAATCTTGTTTATTTACAAGATTGTACATATACAAAAAGTCCTTGTAGCAGGGTGGTTACCCTGCTCCTGCCCTGAAGGGTTTAAAACAGCCCTAGGGGAAGGTTGTGGCTGGGGGCTGCTAAGCTGGGCTGATTGGGAAGTGGCTGCAGCTGGGCCACGCCCCAATCAGGCCTCAGCTGGCCCTATATAAGAGGCTGGGAGCCAGGAGCTACACAGTTTCTCTCTGTGTTCAGAGAGAGAAGGGTTTGGCTGCAGGGAGCTTTACCAGACACCTAGCTTGGGAGCAGGGCTGGGGAAGGGCCAGAGGAGCTGGGAGCTCTAGCCTAGGAAAGCCCCAGGCTACAGGCCTGGCCAGGCCTAGTAGGTGTAGTGTTGCAGGGGGCAGCCCATGGATAGGCAGAGGCAGCAGGTCCGAATCCCTTTGCCTGTGATGAGTGGCTGATACTGCAGTCTGCCCCAGTGAATGGGGGCTAGATGGAGACTGGGTAGTAGCCGAGACTGAGGCAAAGTGGGGGTAGAGGGCGGGGGTTCCTGGGAGGGGGAGACCCAGAACTGTGGGGGTACTGCCAGGGGGCAGCACCCCAGGTAAAAGGGCACTGGGGTCCAGGGAGGGACATGGGAGCCAGAGGACAGGCAGATCACTGGCCTGCAGGGGGTGCTCTGGATGCTGGAAGAGCTAATTCCCGAGACGACCAGCAGGAGGTGCTGCTGGGGTGAGTCCGCTCCTCTACAGTCCTGTTTCCCTGAACACAGTGGGAATCTAACAGCAGGAGACATGCCTTTGCTCCCTGTTCCAAACCTGCCATTCCATCCAGAACTCTGTGCCAAAAAGCTTCTTAGCTTTCTCTCAGGACCACATTTTCCAGTGCTTCTGTTACTGTGTGCTTGGCTTTCCGGCTGCTCCTGTCTGTCTCTTCCCCTTTTCTTTCTCACATACACACAGACAAAAACAGTTCTACCAACCAGTCCTAGACTCTGCATTTGCTATCAGAGCCCTGGGAAACACTTTGGGTCACCTAGTTCAGCTTCTGCTTGAGCTTTTACATGTGCTTGTTTTTTTTTGGTTTTTTTTTTGTTTTTTTTTTGTTTTTTTTTTCCCACTCACCTGGTTACAATGCTGCCTTTACATTTATCCTGAATGAAAAATGATAGTTATGCGCATTCTGTAGCGGGGATTAACCCAACACACAACAATGTGCTTTAATTCTGTATAGCTCCAAGCATACTGGGAGTGCTTGCTAAATAAACAGAGTGAAGCTGGGGGAAAAGAGATGCCATTTTCGCTTTAAAGCTGAAACTATGTAAATATATAAAAGCTAGGTAGCAGCTCATGCACTAAGTTCATGGGATTTGGGCCAGAAATGCACAAAGGTTTAAAAGAATTTTTGTGAATTGTCTCCTTTCAATTTCATAGAACAGGCATGACCCAGGGATCTTACTTCTAGTTTTTGCTCTTAAAATTATTTCATGGAGTCACTACTTCTCTGTTCAAGAACAGTGGGTCAGGACCTAGTTATTCCTATAAGATTGACAGGCTTTGAAATATCATTTACAGAGTGTGACTCCAGCACGAAGTGGGAGTGAAATACAAACTTCCACAATATCCAGAAGCAAAATGTTTTCTAACATTACTCAATTACAATTTAAGGTTGTTCAGTGTTCTTTTCTATTGCAGGGCTTGAAGCTACCTGGGTATAGATAAAGGGGTGTGAGACAGCAGTGCTGAGCCAACACTGAAAGGGCTGGTGGGCACACTGATTTGTTATGCACAAGTCAATAAAGTGAAGCATACTGATGGAAGTAGACTTTGTGGTCTAGTGGGCTCTGCTTCTACTGTTGAACAGCTGTCTGTCATATATTGGGCCAGATCCTCAGCTGGTGTCAATCAGTGTAATTTAATTGACTTCATTTCTTCTACTCTGATTTAAATCAGTTTAGGATGTGGTCCAGATTTTTAGAACCCTTGGAGAATTTTCTATGTCAATAGCTGACCCTGCTATCTGTGATCTAATTGCAATTATTACCTACTGAGAGGCTTATCTGTCCTTGTCATCACAGCATCTGTATGTCTCCTGACTATTTGAAAATAAAAATAACATTCTCCTTCTCTCTTCCTTTGTAGTCTGTTGAGAAATAGCTTGATTAGTTTACATATAATTTTCATTGCTCATTTTGTGTGAGAGAAGAAATTATTGCAGGAAAACCGAGTCAAGGAATTCCCTAATTCCAGGTTCAGCTTCTCTTGTTCTCACCAACCGTCGGTATTTTCATTGTTCCAGTAGAACGTACTGTGGTGGGAGATCAGGATTGCAGAGGATGAGGCAATCTCTCAGGTAGTGAGGGCCAGTCCCATAGAGGGCTTTGCATATCATGGCAAAAACATTGATCTGTATGCTATATGCAGATGCCTTTTTAAAGATATGCTCTAGTGAGAACTTAAGCATGTGCTTAAGCACTCTACTGAATTTAGTCATGTTCCTGGCAATCACAGAAATCACTTCCACCCCCCAAGTTTAGAGCAAAGCATTTAGACTTTTTTTTTAATTTACTGGTAGTTTCATGTGCCTCAGTTATTGGATACACAACTTGACGCACCTTAAAGAGGCCTGATTTTCAGCCCAGCACTTCCTGAAAATCAGAACCCCAAAAGGTAGGTGCTCAAATCATTAGTGACCTTTGGAAATCTTGACTCTCATGTTTTGGCTTTTGGGGTCTTCATATTTCTTTAAAGAGATACAGAATTAATGTATCTGAAGTTTTAATGGGAAATTAATGTGGTACATAATAATTTAAAAGAAAACTGAAACAGGGTTTAGACAGATCACCAATGAAAAGAGAATATAGCATATAATTGTTTTTACTATCAATTAAATTTTATAAGAATTATGTCTAAACCTAATGTTCATCCCAGATTTTATTCTTGGATTTTAAAAAGTATAATATATGCCATGTACCAAACACAGAAATTCATTCTGCTATCAGATAGTTTATACTTGCCTAAATTCTTATACACATTTTTAATTAAACTGGGACATCTGTAAAGAATAAACAGATTTTTTTTCTGCCTTAGTGACAATTTGCTGCTATAATTGTTCTACACAAAAGCATATGGGTAAAAGGTGGCTCATTTGGCACATCTCTAATATATTTAGATAATTATTTCTATGTCCAATGTGGCAGTTAGTACTTCTGCTAAAAGAATGAAAAAAATCAATTTAATAAGAAAGTTAATATACAAATGTATTCTCACAAATTGCTATATATGCCAAGTTGTTTATAGTAGAGAGAGTTGTTGGTTTGGTTTGAAAAAAACCAACAAGACATGGATACATCCATACATTTATCAGAAGGAGTTGCCAGATAAATGTTGTTCAGAAATAATAAAAATATTAAATGCGATACAAACTTATACCCAGGGCTGGCTCCAGCGTTTTTGTCCCTATCCTCCGAGAGGGACTGAGGGACCTGCCACCGAATTACCACCGAAGAGCCGGACGTGCCACCTCTCTCTGTTGGCTGCCCCAGGCACCTGCTTGCTACGCTGGTGCCTGGAGCCGGCCCTGCTTACACCAAATGCTGCACGTAGTCTGCCAAAGCTTTAGTCATGTTTAATCCTCCTAGATACTTTTAGAAGCATTTAGATGCTTCATGTTCTGATATTTCTCAGCAGACCATCATCATTCTTAATTGATTGGAAATATTAGAATTATTTAAATCAATAAAATTCTTTATTTCTTGCTCCTCTGCTTATTTTTGTTTGGAAGATTAGTTTATAAAGAGATTTGCATTTACAATTCAAATTAATGTAAATGACATAAAGAAGTAGCGCAAAACAGTAGGGATGTCATTTTACATTTTGATTCTATGAAAGACTTCACAGATGTTCAATGTGCACATGCTAAACTCCAATTAAATATTGATTTCCCCCCCCCCCCATTTTTAAAACAACAACAACTACAACTTTGTTATTGTCTTAGTGAAATGTCAGTTCCTAAAGAGCAGCTTTGGGCATGCAGCACTTGTAGAAATGAGATTTCAGTAGCACCAGTGATTTTGTGTTTTTTTTGTTTTTTTATTTAAATGTTTAAATCTACATTCTGAGAGTACCACATCATGGAACTGAACTTTCACAAACCAACTCACCCAGCTGAAACTTGTGCTTACTTCAGTGACATTTTTGCCTGAGAAAGGGGCTCAGGACTAGGCTTCAGGGGAAGCAATGGGATTAGTGCAGAAATGGCTGTAGCACTGCAGCTTGATAACTAATGGTGTGGCATGGGATTTCTACCCTACCAAGGGGTCACAGAGTACCCTGTATTAAAGGAGTGATCTGTGTTTGCAGGAATGGCTTGTCCTATATCTATTTCTTATTCAATACTTAACCCTTTTGCAGAGCAATAATTAATATCTAAATATGGCCTTACTGGAGTCTGGCAAACTTTATTTTGCAAAAGTGCTGTTCACCCATAAGATCAGAATGCTATCCACACAATGCCCATAACATATTACAGAGATTGGTGGAAGGGGAACTGCACTGCAGTCTCACCTTAAATGGCTAATAAGCATGCCCTAAATCCCAAAAGTTTAGCACTGCAGATCAGAATGGCCTCGGGCATTCTGAAGTATTTTGGAGAAAATATGACTTTTTCCTACTACAAGTTACAGTACGTCAGTAAATTTAAAACTGCTGGAAATCTTGTGCTTTGGAGACTTGCTAAAGTAATAATGAACTAAATCTAGTTTATTTGGTTTACAACAGAATTTAGTTTTACTTGGTATCATGAAGTGTCATAGTTATTTTTTTTTTCTCAGAGGAATAGAAATACAGGAATTTGTTTTGCTGTCTTGTAGCTCCATTTTTCATCCTTTTTAAAAAACAATTAAAGGGATCATCATCAGAGATACTGAATTAAAAATAATTGGAGCCTGATAATGACCAAAGGGTCAAGAAAGATCAAAAGATGTGAAAATAACTTGCAAACAACAAACATTATCCTTACACATTTGGTATTTCCCAGCAACAGACATGTTAATGAGATAATAAATAATTAAAATTAGCTGGTTCATGGAGAAAATAGAAAGCCCATAGCAGATAAAACTTGGTCTTGTGTGGGAATTCTAAAAAGAACACAAGATAAACACACTAGTGATAGAGAAAGATGTTAAGGGAAGTCTCCTATAGCAACACTTAGAATGGAAGCATTTTATAGGTTTTGCAATACACTTAGGTTGAATAAATTTTAAGTGGCGAGGGAATGAGAGAAAAAAGATGGATTGGAGTGTAAACAGATGTATAAAATATTTATGAACACTTAAGCAAAGAAGATGTTGTATTGCAATACCTTTATACGTTCCTTTTCACATAGAGTGGCCAAGTAAAACATATAGAATATCAAATGTGATCTTTCTTGAAACATACAAGACTGTTTCATTCCCCCTGTGTAATACAGCAGGAGAGGCAGTGATCACAATATTTAAAGCTGTGAATTATTTACATTATAAAACCCTTATTAATACAGATATATCGAACATCAAGAAAGGCAGAGGTTTAAAAATAGCAGTTCACTATGAAACAGTTCTTTATGAGCTTCAGCATGTGCAGCCTTGTTGCCGAAGAAATTGGTTTAGCTTTGACTGTTATGAGTGTTTCAAAATCACGTATTGAGCATGCATGGTCGACTTTGTTTTTAATACCATGTTTAATCTAAAAATTGATACATTGCCTGCAAACGTGCATAACTATTTTAACTTTACTAGGGACTAGCCATGAAAACTTTCCAGATGTTTTGGGAAATCAGGGAATCTCACTGGGAGAAGAACAGGAACAAAGTTCCATCTTGGTATAGGGCTTGATCCTGCACCTTTTGAAATTGATGGCAACATGCCCATTGACTTCAGCAATGCAGGATCAGGTCAATAGCAAGTGTGATGAGGGTAGCCAGGAGGACTTGACCCAGCTAGAAACCCAAGTCCCAACCCCTTCCATTGTCTAGCCTTCATAATCCTTCCCATTTTGCAACAGTTATTTAGGGCCAGATTCTGGCCAGCCCTATTCCTGTGCAGAAAAGGATAACAATCCTTTTGGAGAGTTGGGTGCCTATTCCTGGGGGTTAGATGATGGGTGTCAGCTGCAAGAAAAGGGATGGTGAGGCTGGGGCCTTCTCCTTGTTAGGCGTTGAGTGCCCTTTGCTCCATTGAAGTTAGTGGTCATTGAGGGTTCTTCACCACCTGCACCATGTTGATCACTTTCTTTTGCTGTTAAAGTAACATTATTAAAACATAGGAGGTATATTATCTGCATTAATCACATACATTTGTTAATCTTAAATCACTAGTACAAAAACCGAGTGTAACGCCAACAGACCCTAGTCATCAGCAGGCAGGATTGATCCTGGGACCTCTGAAGCTAAATGCATGAGCTTCTACTGCATGAGCTAAAAGCCATATGCTTGTTAGCCCAGGCTGTAGAACAGATTCATTAATCTCTCTCTAAGTGGTCTCGATGCCACTAGATGGGACAGGACACCATACTCAGAAGGTGTATGGGTTACACTAGCATGCCAGATGTTTCTCAAAATTAAGTTCTTTATCTAAAATGGTTTTCTAATTTCCACGAGTTAAATCCTTCCTCTATTTAGAGTAAGATCATTTTGTACCACTCTCTTTTCTGCTGTGACAGGACCGTTTATGTCTCCAAATTAATGAGCAAAAAGCAAAATAACTTAATTCTGACCTGGTGCATACAGATAAGAAAAATGCAATAAGCTTACCTGTTTAACTCTTGGGGAAGAAGTGCTGAAATCTATTCCAGGCAATTTGAGTGCTTATTTTAAAAGGACAAACCTATTAAAGAACTACTTTTCCTGCCTGGCAAGTCAAAACATACAAAACAAACTCACTCAAGAGAGCTTCAGTTATATCTGAGAAAGGCCTCAGTTTATTATCAATAACCGACAAGGTACTGTAGATCAATATAAGAAGTAAATCACCTATAGGAATACACTTGACATATGCAAATTTAAAATCTTATTTTAGAAAGAAATGGTCTTTTTAAAGAAACAAACCAGTTAAAAACACATTTTGTGAGCTAATAGGGTTTCACATTCACCATGCTTCCACTCTACTTTTTATTTGCCCAAGCTATCAAATTCATAGATTCATTATGGATTCATACGTGCACAGGTCTTAAACTTAATACTCGTAAGTTTATTGTTAGCCATTTAAGACATTTACAAGACTTTATTTTCCAAACATAAGAACTTTACAAACTTAATTAGCAGTTGAAATTAGCATGTGGCAATTAAAATTATGATGGATTTTTTAAAATTATTTATCTAATCTGTCCATTTGTGATAGGGTATCTTTCAGGTGCTTATCACTGTGCTATCTGAGCACCAAATATGACAAATCAGATAGCTTTAGGGTCTCTTGATCTTTCATAACTCCAAATTTTCTTTCTTCTCTATCCTTTTTACTTTCTTGGTCTCTTTTCCCCTTCTCTTTGCTGGCTATGTAAAATGTGCCACCAAAGGAGAAAGCATTAGCTGAAAGATGAGTCTTGAAATTTGACCTTAACATTGGTAGGCTTGGATTCAGGCTCTCTCCTTGATGAGCAGTTCCACAGCTAGGGTCCTGCAACTTAGAAAGTTCTGCTTCCATGCTTAAGAATCCTATTCTGGCTAACCTCAGCTTCATGACTACTGGTATGTAAAGCTGTCAGGAATGGTAGGCTGGTCTTTGAGATAACCCATTGAGGTCCCTTTGGAGTGGATCTAAGATTTTTAATTCAGTACAGAAATGAATAGGGGGGCAGTGGAATACATAGAACACCAGCATGAAACCAGCCTTCTTTATTTGGGAGAAGAGGTGCTTCATACTGAAATAGATGCAACTTCCATGAGGCATTTACATTCAGCCCCAAGACAACTGGACAGCAGTAGTCTAACATGGAGCTGCTGAGAGTGAGGATCACAGTGGAAAATAATCACTTGATGGAAAGGACCGTTTCTTGGCTAACCAAAGAAGGAAGATCAAGTTGGACCCACTGAAGCTAGTGGATACTGGCCTGAGCCTTGTAACAGGAATATGAAAATTTTAACCCTTTTCATGTGTCTTGTTTTGACACTATCTGAGGGTACACAGGATTACGAAGCTCCTCATTACCACCAGCCCTTGGCATGAGAAAACCTTGTCTATGCCTGCTGTAGTTCAATTCCCCAACACCACCAACCTTTGGCAACACAAGCACTGCTGTCCAGGCTTCTAAGGGCCCTGCTCTGGCTTTACAGGTTAATCACTGGCACACTTCAACCCCCAAGTTCTCCCCTGGAGTGTCCAGCCCCTGTTCCACTGGACATTCACACAATTAACAGAGCAGCTACTCCCAAAGGAATAGTATCCATCAGTTTATCAGTTAAACCTCAGTGTCACCACTCCATTCAACACACATTTAGATATGTTTATAGTAAAAACCATAAGTAGGTTATTTAACAAAGAAGAGAGAATCAAGAAGAGGTGAGAAAAAAAAAAAGGAAACAAATGTAATATACAAAATAAAATCATAGCACACTTTCTAGAGCCTAAACTTATCTGAGAAGATATTGCCATGGCATAGAGAGAGACAGCTCCTCCAAAATCTTCCAATGCAATACTGTCAGGCTTAGCTGTGATCTTCTTTTCATGAGAAAAGTCACACAGTCCTCTTACCTCCTCAGTGGAAAGACCATGTCTCTTTGAAATCCCATATATATATCTCAGTACAGTTCTTTGATCTTTATTCACAAATAGGATACTCCCTGCTAATTCTTCTTCCCTATAACCTCTCTCTTGTTGACTTTGCAATCTTAGCATCTGGTTCTGCATGCAGATATGCTTACACTGTGAAACACGCACTGAACAATACATACTTGACCGAACAAGGTCAGATAAGCATCTCATGTCCTCTGCCTGAACAGCATCTGTCCAAAGCTGGTCACCTCCTTGTGACCTGCTTTTAACTTCAAGGCTTTAAGAACATAAATTACCATTATGCATACATACCATCTTAAATATGAGCTACACATACATTTCATAATGAATAAGTCGACCAAGTTATTGGATGTTGGTAGAGACTTTACATGCCACACTCTGGCATACCAGACCTGGAGTAACCCCCTAACCCTTATGCATCCCTGTGTCCTCTGCCAGTTGGCAGCAAAATGTCCCTGGTCATACTTGTCATGAGCCTTCTCATGTGATAGGCTTGGAAATTAAGATCACTCTTTTACCAGCACTCCTGTGTCTTACACATTTACCACACAGGACATTCTTTGCTGCTGTTACAATCTCTACATCTAAGAGCAGTGAAGGATCTGAGGCTGTGCACTTAGCTTGAAATTGATTATTCCATGCCCTCGATTGTTGGTGAAGATAGTGTAGCAGCAATCTCCTCTCAGTTCCCTCTTCCTACCATCATCACATTTCCCCTTGATTAAATATGAGCCAAGAGTTTTTAATTCATCTACTTATAAAAAATTAATCCTCACAACACATCTGTGAGGTAGATATTAATTTTAAAAATAACTTTAAAAAGTTGCAAAATATATTAGTTGCAGAGACTTGTGTCAAATGACTTTGCAGACCCCCATGAGGAGGTAAATGAACAATGGTGTGTTAATCACAGCTGAGTATCATATGTTAGGTATCAGCACATAATTCCAAATCCTACAAACCAGACAATAGTTTTCTACCATGTTTTGGCCTGCACCAGAGGGATTCACAGCAATATGTGAAAATAACATAGCTTATAACATAACTCAGCTGCAACTGTTCTATGCAGATCTGATTGCATGTTTGGGGTCCACATGTGTCAGGTTAATTTCATTTCACTGATGTGCATGCAACCTTAGCAAAGTTGTGCAGGCTTCAATACTTTCTGTTGCAGTTTAACTACTTGATAGCAATACATATTGTTAGACACAAAGGACTAAATTCTGCTGACGCTAATGTAAATCTAGAATAACAATTAGTGTCCAGGATAGGGATTACTAAGTAGGTTTATGTATGAATATAATGCTTTTATCAAGCATTGACTGCATGAATCCATCGTGGAAAAAATAATTTGAATTTACTTTTGTGATATTGGCCTTCCAGCAAAAGCACATTAGTCTCATTGGTTATATTCAGTGTACATATGAAATGTAGAAATGTGAAGAATGGATTTTCTGTTGTTATACATCTTTCATTTTCTGATTATCATAAATAAGCTAACTACTACCAAATGGTCAGCTTGATTCCTTGGACTAGAGCTTGCCATTATTTTACATATGAAACTCTGAAGTCACAAAAAGTAATGGTAGGATTACCATTGACTCACAAACTACCGAGGGCCATTCTGAAAAGCAGTATTAACCAAACAGCTATTAAAAGAGAGAGATGTCATCAGAAAGCATTATGCAGTGCAACATATGTCTTAAAATCTGTTACCTGTCACATAAAGATAGTGGTAAACAAATTTTAAAGTAGCAAGAACCTATCAAATGTATGATATAAAAATAGAAATTAGATAATCTTGGAACAAAACTAATGATAATGACGCCTCTAGAGTAATGTAACACACCCATAAAAATATAGCCTTTCAAATAGCTACAAGAAGCTTGATATTTATCATGGGGGGAATTAATTTTAAATCAATTGATTTTAAAATATATGGGTCTTAGCATGATCAACAGATCAGGGTACTGTAGGTGGTTGACAATTCTACCAAAGAGTGTGTGCATAGTTTTTGTATCCATAATGTTTTTAATTGAATATAATCCTTAGGGAAGTTGCTGAATTGATGCCCTTAGAAAGTAAATTGTCAACTCTTCCTGAGAGAAAGCAGGTGAAAGAAGAATATTACCCAAGTTGCTTTCCTTTACATCTTTTTAACTTTTCAGAAACAAAAGTCAGCAATGGTGTAATTTTTCTTCCTTCTCCTATAGTAAAATGACTGACTCTTTTCTGTACACGGAGACTAATTCTTTGCTTGCATTGTTTTTTCTTCAAGCTCTGGCTCCTGGAGTCTTATGATTATATAAGCCTTACCAGCTTTTTTTAAAGTAAGTTTCTACCCTTCATGGTAGAGAAGAACTTGAATACATCACCTGAGTTATCCTACTGACTTGGAAACCAGATATGGGGGGAGGAGAATCCAAATTTATTATTAAAAAAAAAAAACCTCGTGATTTTTAAGCCACTCTCAAGGTTTTTCAGGGCCTGACTATGATTTTTAAATGCTTGGGGTTGCCAGTACTGTCAGTGTAACCATGAGGTTTTGGGGGAATTAACAGAAGCCTGCTTGTAAGTCATTCCCCAAGTCACTCTCTTGTACTTTGGTGTCTGAAGGTCAGGCTGGAGCCCTTTAGTTTAAGAGGTGGTACATAACCAAGTGACTGTCCTATGGGGTCAAATTGTTGGGGACATATCTGATGTTTTCTGAAGTCTGATTTTCGAATAAATCAGCTTGATTGTCAATCATAAAAATTGTATATTTCTGGTGTTTCAGGGTATAAGCCATTGCTGTTCTGTGCTGTGGGTCGCTGAGTCTCCAGTATGCAATCCACCCACTTACACAAGTACCACTGTAAAGATTTTAATGTTTAGGAAATATATTTTATTAGCAACTGCATTCATTTATTTGTTACATTTACCTTGTTCATTCTGATATTCAGCGGATGCAGCTTATGTTATAAATATTTCTTTTTAGTTTCAAAAATATTATTGCACACTATATGCCAAGGTCCTGGGCATCACTGAACACTGACCAATGCATACCCAGAAACCAGTCTGGTTTACCAGTGGGTTAGTATAGTTAAAATGGATATTAGTGTTATAAGAATGTGTTTACTGTTTAGACTTTATGGAATTCTGTAGGATGCTGCATGTATTAATCCTACTTATAATATCCGTATTCCATGCTATAATGTAATACTTAGGTGTTTGCTATAACTGTAAAATGTTTGTTCTGAAACTCTGTAACTCACCAAACGGGGGGAGGGGAACTCACCTAATGCAAAATGCTGGATTCCTACAGAAGGTGTTACCTCCTGCCCATGAGGAAGGACAATTGAATCCAAACGGGCCATTGTGGCACAATGATTTTGTCGATAGCTCCCCCATCCACCCATGAAGAGGTTATGTGCAGAAGATCTCATCCCATCAGTTTAGACTCTAGGGAGGTGGAGATAAAAATCCCTGACCAGATGGAATTAGAATCTCTTTATGCTGTCTGGACTCCGAGGGGCAAAGTTTCCTAAGCATAAGCAAGAGATCCCCAAACTGCATGTTACCTGTTTAAAACTCGTAAATAACTCTCATTTCTTTTTCCTAGTCAATAAACCTTTAGGTAGTTTGTTACGATTGGCTGCAAGGCTTGTCTTCGGTGTGAGATCTAAGGTGCATGTTGACCTCAGCTAAGTGACTGGTCCTTTGGGACTGGGAGTAACCTGAATATTTTGTGATATTTGGTGTAAAGTGACCATCTTGCCTGAGTGGCAAGATAGATTGGAATGCCCAAGGGGACTGTCTGTGACTCCATGTTAAGACTGTATAGTGCCTGAGGAGTTAACACTTGTTACTCGGTTGGTGAAATCTAAGTATAGCACTCACAACCAGTTTGAGGTTTGTGCCCTGCTTCTTAACAGTCTGACCTAAAGTTGATATTCTTGCTCGTGAACCACTTCAGACAGTCTGACAATTATATTGCTAGACCACATGTGTCCAGAAACAGGAATATAACTTGTATCCAGGATAATGGAGAAATATTCCAGATGCTGTCCTAGATCTCTCCAGATGCTAAATATTACTCTTTTACCTTCTTTTCTTTTTTTTCTGGTCCTTTCCCCAAAATAGGGTTTGTTCATAGAATCATAGAATATCAGGGTTGGAAGGGACCTTAGGAGGTCATCTAGTGCAACCCCCTGCTCAAAGCAGGACCAGTTCCCAACTAAATCATCCCAGCCAGGGCTTTGTCAAGCCGGGCCTTAAAAACCTCCAAGGAAGGAGATTCCACCACCTCCCTAGGTAACGCATTCCAGTGCTTCACCACCCTCCTAGTGAAATAGTGTTTCCTAATATCCAACCTAGACCTCCCCCACTGCAACTTGAGAGCATTGCTCCTTGTTCTGTCATCTGCCACCACTGAGAACAGCCAAGCTCCATCCTCTTAGGAACCCCCCCTCAGGTAGTTGAAAGCAGCTATCAAATCCCCCCTCATTCTTCTCTTCTGGAGTCTAAACAATCCCAGTTCCCTCAGCCTCTCCTCATAAGTCATGTGCTCCAGACCCCTAATCATTTTTGTTGCCCTCCGCTGGACTCTTTCCAATTTTTCCACATCCTTCTTGTAGTGTGGGGCCCAAAACTGGACACAGTACTCCAGATGAGGCCTCACCAATGTCGAATAAAGGGGAACGATCACGTTCCTCGATCTGCTGGCAATGCCCCTACTTATACAGCCCAAAATGCCGTTAGCCTTCTTGGCAACAAGAGCACACTGTTGACTCATATCCAGCTTCTTGTCCACTGTGACCCCTAGGTCCTTTTCTGCAGAACTGCTTCCTAGCCATTCGGTCCCTAGTCTGTAGCTGTGCATGGGATTCTTCCATCCTAAGTGCAGGACTCTGCACTTGTCCTTGTTGAACCTCATCAGGTTTTTTTTGGCCCAATCCTCTAATTTGTCTAGGTCCCTCTGTATCCGATCCCTACCCTCTAGTGTATCTACCACACCTCCCAGTTTAGTGTAATCTGCAAACTTGCTGAGAGTGCAGTCCACACCATCCTCCAGATCATTAATAAAGACATTAAACAAAACCGGCCCCAGGATTGACCCCTGGGGCACTCCGCTCGAAACCAGCTGCCAACTAGACATGGAGCCATTGATCACTACCCGTTGAGCCCGACGATCTAGCCAGCTTTCTATCCACCTTACAGTCCATTCATCCAGCCCATACTTCTTTAACTTGGTGGCAAGAATACTGTGGGAGACCGTATCAAATGCTTTGCTAAAGTCAAGGAATAACATATCCACTGCTTTCCCCTAATCCACAGAGCCAGTTATCTCATCATAGAAGCAATTAGGTTAGTCAGGCACGACTTCCCCTTGGTGAATCCATGCTGACTGTTCCTGATCACTTTCCTCTCCTCTAAGTGTTTCGTAATTGATTCCTTGAGGACCTGCTCCCTGATTTTTCCAGGGACTGAGGTGAGGCTGACTGGCCTGTAGTTCCCTGGATCCTCCTTCTTCCCTTTTTTAAAGATGGGCACTACATTAGCCTTTTTCCAGTCATCTGGGACCTCCCCCGATCGCCATGAGTTTTAAAAAATAATGGCTAATGGCTCTGCAATCTCATCCGCCAACTCCTTTAGCACCCTCGGATGCAGCGCATCCGGCCCCATGGACTTGTGCACATCCAGTTTTTCTAAATAGTCCCGAACCACTTCTTTCTCCACAGAGGGCTGGTTACCTTCTCCCCATACTGTGCTGTCCAGTGCAGCAGTCTGGGAGCTGACCTTGTTCGTGAAGACAGAGGCAAAAAAAGCATTGAGTACATTAGCTTTTTCCACATCCTCGGTCACTAGGTTGCCTTCCTCATTCAGTAAGGGGCCCACACTTTCCTTGACTTTCTTCTTGTTGCTAACATACCTGAAGAAACCCTTCTTGTTACTCTTAACATCTCTTGCTAGCTGCAACTCCAAGTGTGATTTGGCCGTCCTGATTTCACTCCTGCATGCCTGAGCAATATTTTTATACTCCTCCCTGGGCATTTGCCCAATCTTCCACTTCTTGTAAGCTTCTTTTTTGCATTTAAGATCAGCAAGGATTTCACTGTTTAGCCAAGCTGGTTGCCTGCCATATTTACTATTCTTTCTACACATCGGGATGGTTTGTTCCTGCAACCGCAATAAGGATTCTTTAAAATACAGCCAGCTCTCCTGGACCCCTTTGCCCTTCATGTTATTCTCCCAGGGGATCCTGCCCATCTTTTTCCCTGAGGGAGTCAAACTCTGCTTTTCTGAAGTCCAGGGTCCGTATTCTGCTGCTCTCCTTTCTTCCTTATGTCAGGATCCTGAACTCGACCATCTCATGGTCACTGCCTCCCAGGTTCCCATCCACTTTTGCTTCCCCTACTAATTCTTCCCTGTTTGTGAGCAGCAGGTCAAGAAAAGCTCTGCCCCTAATTGGTTCCTCCAGCACTTGCACCAGGAAATTTTCCCCTACACTTTCCAAAAACTTCCTGGAGTGTCTGTGCACCGCTGTATTGCTCTCCCAGCAGATATCAGGGTGATTAAAGTCTCCCATGAGAACCAGGGCCTGCCATCTAGCAACTTCTGCTAGTTGCAAGAAGAAAGCCTCGTCCACCTCATCCCCCTGGTCTGGTGGTCTACAGCAGACTCCGACCACGACATAGAATCATAGAATCATAGAATATCAGGGTTGGAAGGGACCTCAAGAGGTCATCTAGTCCAACCCCCTGCTCAAAGCAGGACCAATTCCCAACTAAATCATCCCAGCCAGGGCTTTGTCAAGCCGGGCCTTAAAAACCTCCAAGGAAGGAGACTCCACCACCTCCCTAGGTAACGCATTCCAGTGCTTCACCACCCTCCTAGTGAAATAGTGTTTCCTAATATCCAACCTGGACCTCCCCCACTGCAACTTGAGACCATTGCTCCTTGTTCTGTCATCTGCCACCACTGAGAACAGCCGAGCTCCATCCTCTTTGGAACCTCCCTTCAGGTAGTTGAAGGCTGCTATCAAATCCCCCCTCATTCTTCTCTTCTGGAGACTAAACAATCCCAGTTCCCTCAGCCTCTCCTCATAAGTCATGTGCTCCAGACCCCTAATCATTTTTGTTGCCCTCCGCTGGACTCTTTCCAATTTTTCCACATCCTTCTTGTAGTGTGGGGCCCAAAATTGGACACAGTATTCCAGATGAGGCCTCACCAATGTCGAATAAAGGGGAACGATCACGTTCCTCGATCTGCTGGCAATGCCCCTACTTATACAGCCCAAAATGCCGTTAGCCTTCTTGGCAACAAGAGCACACTGTTGACTCATATCCAGCTTCTCGTCCACTGTGACCCCTAGGTCCTTTTCTGCAGAACTGCTACCTAGCCATTCGGTCCCTAGTCTGTAGCAGTGCATGGGATTCTTCCGTCCTAAGTGCAGGACTCTGCACTTATCCTTGTTGAACCTCATCAGGTTTTTTTTGGCCCAATCCTCTAATTTGTCTAGGTCCCTCTGTATCCGATCCCTACCCTCTAGTGTATCTACCACGCCTCCTAGTTTAGTGTCATCTGCAAACTTGCTGAGAGTGCAGTCCACACCATCCTCCAGATCATTAATAAAGATATTAAACAAAACCGGCCCCAGGACCGACCCTTGGGGCACTCCGCTTGAAACCGGCTGCCAACTAGACATGGAGCCATTGATCACTACCCGTTGAGCCCGACGATCTAGCCAGCTTTCTATCCACCTTACAGTCCATTCATCCAGCCCATATTTCTTTAACTTGGCGGCAAGAATACTGTGGGAGACTGTATCAAAAGCTTTGCTAAAGTCAAGGAATAACACATCCACTGCTTTCCCCTCATCCACAGAGCCAGTTATCTCATCATAGAAGGCAATTAGGTTAGTCAGGCACGACTTCCCTTTGGTGAATCCATGCTGACTGTTCCTGATCACTTTCCTCTCCTCTAAGTGTTTCATAATTGATTCCTTGAGGACCTGTTCCATGATTTTTCCAGGGACTGAGGTGAGGCTGACTGGCCTGTAGTTCCCCGGATCCTCCTTCTTCCCTTTTTTAAAGATGGGCACTACATTAGCCTTTTTCCAGTCATCCGGGACCTCCCCCGATCGCCATGAGTTTTCAAAAATAATGGCTAATGGCTCTGCAATCTCATCCGCCAACTCCTTTAGCACCCTCGGATGCAGCGCATCCGGCCCCATGGACTTGTGCACATCCAGTTTTTCTAAATAGTCCCGAACCACTTCTTTCTCCACATAGGGCTGGTCACCTTCTCCCCATATTGTGCTGCCCAGTGCAGCAGTCTGGGAGCTGACCTTGTTTGTGAAGACAGAGGCAAAAAAAACATTGAGTACATTAGCTTTTTCCACATCCTCGGTCACTAGGTTGCCTCCCACATTCGGTAAGGGGCCCACACTTTCCTTGACTTTCTTCTTGTTGCTAACATACCTGAAGAAACCTTTCTTGTTACTCTTAACATCTCTTGCTAGCTGCAACTCCAAGTGTGATTTGGCCTTCCTGATTTCATTCCTGCATGCCTGAGCAATAGTTTTATACTCCTCCCTGGTCATTTGTCCAATCTTCCACTTCTTGTAAGCTTCTTTTTTGCGTTTAAGTTCAGCAAGGATTTCACTGTTTAGCCAAGCTGGTCGCCTGCCATATTTACTATTCTTTCTACACATCGGGATGTTTTTTTCCTGCAACCGCAATAAGGATTCTTTAAAATACAGCCAGCTCTCCTGGACCCCTTTGCCCTTCATGTTATTCTCCCAGGGGATCCTGCCCATCTGTTCCCTGAGGGAGTCAAAGTCTGCTTTTCTGAAGTCCAGGGTCCGTATTCTGCTGCTCTCCTTTCTTCCTTGTGTCAGGATCCTGAACTCGACCATCTCATGGTCACTGCCTCCCAGGTTCCCATCCACTTTTGCTTCCCCTACTAATTCTTCCCTGTTTGTGAGCAGCAGGTCAAGAAAAGCTCTGCCCCTAGTTGGTTCCTCCAGCACTTGCACCAGGAAATTGTCCCCTACACTTTCCAAAAACTTCCTGGATTGTCTGTGCACCGCTGTATTGCTCTCCCAGCAGATATCAGGGTGATTAAAGTCTCCCATGAGAACCAGGGCCTGCGATCTAGCAACTTCTGCTAGTTGCCAGAAGAAAGCCTGATCCACCTCATCCCCCTGGTCTGGTGGTCTATAGCAGACTCCAACCACGACATCACCCTTGTTGCTCACACTTCTCAACTTTATCCAGAGACTCTCAGGTTTTTCTGCCGTTTCATACCGGAGCTCTGAGCAGTCATACTCCTCTCTTACATACAACGCAACTCCCCCACCTTTTCTGCCCTGCCTGTCCTTCCTGAACAGTTTATATCCATCCATGACAGTACTCCAGTCATGTGAGTTATCCCACCAAGTCTCTGTTGTTCCAATTGCATCATAGTTCCCTGACTGTGCCAGGACTTCCAGTTCTCCCTGCTTGTTTCCCAGGCTTCTTGCATTTGTGTATAGGCACTTAAGATAATTCATCGATCGTCCCTCTTTCTCAGTATGAGACAGGAGTCCTCCCCTCTTGCGCTCTCCTGCTCGTGCTTCCTCCCAGGATCCCATTTCCCCACTTACCTCAGGGCTTTGGTCTCCTTCCCCCGGTGAACCTAGTTTAAAGCCCTCCTCACTAGGTTAGCCAGCCTGCTTGCGAAGATGCTCTTCCCTCTCTTCGTTAGGTGGAGCCCGTCTCTGCCTAGCACTCCTCCTTCTTGCAACACCATCCCATGGTTGAAGAATCCAAAGCCTTCTCTCCGACACCACCTGCGTAGCCATTCGTTGACTTCCACGATTCTACGGTCTCTACCCAGGCCTTTTCCTTGCACAGGGAGGATGGACGAGAACACCACTTGCGCCTCAAACTCCTTTATCCTTCTTCCCAGAGCCACGTAGTCTGCTGTGATCCACTCAAGGTCATTCTTGGCAGTATCATTGGTGCCCACGTGGAGAAGCAGAAAGGGGTAGCAATCCGAGGGCTTGATGAGTCTCGGCAGTCTCTCCGTCACATCGTATATCCTAGCTTCTGGCAAGCAGCAGACCTCTCAGTTTTCCCGGTCGGGGCAGCAGATAGGTGACTCAGTCCCCCTGAGGAGGGAGTCCCCGACCACCATCACCCTCCTCCTCCTCTTGGGAGTGGTGGTCGTGGAACCCCCATCCCTAGGACAGTGCATCTTTTGCCTGCCAATCGGTGGAGTCTCCTTCTGCTCCCTTCCCTCAGATGAGTCATCTAGTCCACTCTCCGCATTAATACCTGTAGAGAGAACATGGAAACGATTGCTCACCTGTATCTCCATTGCTGGCACATGGACGCTCCTCTTTCTCCTTCTGGAGGTCACATGCTGCCAAACTTCTTCACCATCCTTCTGTCCCTGCTACGCCTGCTCTGAATCTTCAGAACATTGTGGCCATAGAAGCATCTCCTGACATCTGTCCAGGAAATCTTCATTTTCCCTTATGCAACGCAGAGTCGATACTCGTTTCTACAGACCTCGAACCTTCTCTTCCAATATGGAGACCAGCTTGCACTTTGTACAGACAAAGTCGCTTCTGTCCAACACAGCCCCCCTTTGAACATGTTGTTAGTCTAGGATAGCCAAATATCTGACACAACATTATATGGCACATTTAGGAAGTACTTTACCTCTCAAATGTTAGTGTTGTTGCAAGAATAAAAAGTCTATTAAGATCAAACATAATCTCAACCAAAAGGATCTTACACAAAAAGTATTCTTTTGGGAGAGACAAGAATATAAAGAAAATAGATGAAGGGGTAGCAGGGGGAGGAGTGGGAGAGGGATAAGTCTACCTAAAATTGCTGACTAAAAGCAGTTCTGGGGGGAATAGTCCAGAAATACATTCAGAAATAAACAAAGAGAAGATACAGAAGCATGGTTCAAAGAGAAATGCTCTGAAGTATTTTCTGCCTTCTGGCTAGAGATGACATTGAAAGTAGTATGGACATGGGTTGATTAAGCTGCTGTCAACATATTTGGCCCCAGGAATTAGTTACTATTGATTTACGGCTTACTGTGAGGGGGAAAAGGCAGAAACTTATTAAAAGAAATGTATTCAGTACATTCTATTAGCATACTTGCTGCAAAGGGGGGAAAAACAAGATGGAATTAATCTAAGAATAAATCCACATCAAAATATATTATTAGAATGAAAAGTGGCATTTCTGTTGCAAGCCCATGAGAAAAATTCAGGCACAACTGATAAACTAAGACTTTATTTTTTCTACCCCACAACCTTAAAACAGTGGCATACTTTGCTAGTCTTACTTTTAAAGAATACTACTTAGCTCGTCAGATTAATGAGATGTAAGAACAAAATAATATTGTTATTTCATTCATAAAATGTTTGCATTATGTTTATTTGGAAATTCTGAAAGACAAAAAACCCCTCTCTCCTTTGTAGATAAATGACTGACTCCCCACTTGCTTAAAAACAAAGATAGACATAAGTCAGCCAGATCGTCAAAACATGTTGAGCCTCTCATGTGGAGAACCTAGCAGCCTGAAGAAGAACCTTCAAAGAGGATACAAAGCCCCATGTGCAGCATCATGCAGCATCTTGTACAAAGGTATGGAGGATAAATGCAGCTATAACTTTAGACACACAATTAGGAAAATAGGAATTTCTAGGGGCCCTGGGCCAGACCAATGTGCTATCTAGTCAAATGCTGAAATAAAGATCTTGTATTATATATATATATATATATAATATGGGGGGGGGGGTATAAAATTAGGAGCAATGGGTCAGGATGTGCAGATAGGCTCATAACTTGGCATTTTGCTGTTCTTCTGGAATTTCAGTAAGTGCAACGACCAATCCTTCCTCCTGTAACACCCCAATATTTAAAATACATTCATGGGCATTAAGCTGTCTATTTTTTTTTTTAATTTTGTCTTCCTAGCATTTGTTCTTCTTTTACTCAGTTTTCCCTTCCCTTTCCTTCGCTCCACTTTTATCTTTTGTCCATGGGTATCTTGATGAATCATTTCCTCTCTCTCTCTCTCTCTCTCTCTCTCTCAGTTAAATGTCTGATTTATTCAACATGACTAGAGTGAACCTGACTTCACAAAAGAGGGAAATGTAATAGCATCAATAAGGCGTGTTGTTGTTAATCTATGTAAATGTGTTGAATTGTCATTTTTATTTGCCTTCTATTGACTGCTTTTAGGATGGCTCTTCATTCTCAGAATTATAGGGTTGGCTGTTTTACTGAAATTCTAAATTCTATCAATACTGACATGGATTTATATTCTGATACAGGAAAATCCATGTATTTTAAATAGTCCAGTTAAAAAAATTGATTTAAAATGATTAAAAGTGAATTAAAGAGAATCTTCTGTGTATAAACAAGATCAAAGTTATGAAAGAAAAAAAAAGATGCAAGTTGCAACTCATCATGCAGTGAAAATTAGTAGAAGTTTACAAATATTATCAATGTGTTTGGCATAAATCCCAATTAAGCACATGGATGCTATGCTGATGAATGACATACAAATTATTGTAAATAAATAAAATAGGGTCTCTGCTTTACAGATAACATCATCAAGCTATTTACCAGCTCATTAATTAATACCGTAACCTCGCTAAAGGTAGCCATCAACCAACTGTCCTTCATTCATTATGCAGTTAAGCTACAAGACAATATTATAGTAGAGAGACAGTGATCAAATGAGACAGGAAAGTGAAACTGGGTGTTAGCAGTACAATGATGCTACCTCACACCATGCTGCTATGACAGTTCCCTGAGTGACTTCACGTGCACACTGAATAACAGTGACAGAAATAACCCCTGTGGAGCTACAGAAGGGAGGACTTGCTGGTTCAGTGAACTATACTATAGCACTAACTGAAATGAACAGCACCACTCTAAAGCAATCCCATCTTCCCCAGCTACTCCACATAAATAGTTTCATGAACTTCCGAGTTGGTTTAAATGCTGCTGTTCTGGTGGCATGTCAACATACCTATAATGTAGACTGCTTTGTTTGTTTCTCCTGGAAGTTTTTCCTCTTGTTAGCACCCAGTGAATGTGCAGACCATCTGCTCAGTTATATATTCAACAGAATTTCCTCCCACCCTGATGATTTTCATTTGATGTACAATTATTTCCTTCCTTTAAACATTAATAAGATTTAATCATTCTAATATCCACAGAAAATGAACACAAATAAGATGTGGCCTAAACAAGTTCACTATTAAATTTGAGAGAATATTTGCAGACACTGTTGTTGCAGTGTTTACCTATCTCTAATAAACAAAAACTATAACACAGACCCTTCAAATACTACAGCAAAACCTATTCAGTGAAATATTTCAGGTTCATAACATTTTACATGGCAACACTTCACTTTATAGAAATAATATTTACAGTTCAAACATAGAACCCCAAAGTCACTGAGGTGTATAAAACCTTTAGTACACAGTATAAATCAGTTAACTGCTTTACAAAGATAATACAAAACAGCCATCAAAAATTTCATACCTGGATCTGTAAAAAGGAAAATAATTAACAGCTCATCTGGTAGCAACCACATTATGTTCTCTTTGGAAAGTTGACACAGACAGTAGAGGATTTTAACACAAGTCAGTAATTGCCTGATTCAAACAAACAGGAGAACACAGGTTGAAAAAGTAAATGCATATCCCAAAAATAAGGCAAAGGGGTATTTTCAATTTCCTTTTGAGCATACACTAGAGATCATCTGTTAGGATCAATAAGGTATATTCCAAATAACTAATTTGCTGTGTTTATAGGTAGGGAAAGACATGCTTTATCATCTGCTATATCCTTGTTTGACCATAAAAGGACTCAAACACATGTAAATCCTAGACTTTATATATGGAAAAGATATATTAGGCTGATTAGTCCACTTCTCTTCTTATTTTATTTATTTATTTATTTAGGTACAATCCCTTTTAAACATCCCAAGCAATGGGGCTTTCGTTTCTTCCCTTGGGAGGACTATTCCACAGCCTGATATAGCTCACTGTCAGAATTCCTCTTTCAAAACTTCTAGTTATAGTCCCTTTTATTAAACCAAATCATTCTTCATCCTCCTTAGGACCAAAGTGTAGTATTTTGCCACTGGTTTGACTAGAAGGCAGTTTGGAACCATAGTAAGTATTTCCAGACCCCTACCAATGTTTAACTGCTTTTTGATCATCTCTTTCCAGTTTGTCAATATGTCTCTGGTAATAAGGAGTTCACAAGTGAACATAGTATTCCATGTGAAGTTGCTGCATAAGGGACTGATTCAAGATCCACCGGAGTCCATGAAAGTCTTCTGATTGACACCAATGGGCTTAGATCAGGCCTTGACAGTATAAAGAAACCTTTAGCAGTTTCAAAACCCAGTAGGTAAACCAAAGGAACACACAATTATTATTTTAAAACATTTTATGCTTTTGGGGGATGACTCATTTTTTAGTACTTGTGCCAGGTTGTACTGTGACCAATTTATTTGAAAGGCAATTAATGGTATGGATTGATCTTTGGGATGTTCATATTGCAGCATCAGATGTTTACAGGACTTGATGGGCATGACAAATTCCAAATGATGTCATTCCAAATACCAAACTGGGAGGGATTGCAACTGCTTTGGAGGATAGGGTCATAATTCAAAATGATCTGGACAAATTGGAGAAATGGTCTGAGGTAAACAGGATGAAGTTTAACAAAGACAAATGCAAAGTGCTCCACTTAGGAAGGAACAATCAGTTTCACACATACAGAATGGGAAGAGTCTGTCTAGGAAGGAGTACGGCAGAAAGGGATCTAGAGGTTATAGTGGACCACAAGCTAAATATGAGTCAACAGTGTGATGCTGTTGCAAAAAAAGCAAACATGATTCTGGGATGCATTAACAGGTGTGTTGTGAGCAAGACACGAGAAGTCATTCTTCCGCTCTACTCTGTGCTGGTTAGGCCTCATCTGGAGTAGTGTGTCCAGTTCTGAGCACCGCATTTCAAGAAAGATGTGGAGAAATTGGAGAGGGTCCAGAGAAGAGCAACAAGAATGATCAAAGGTCTTGAGAACATGACCTATGAAGGAAGGCTGAAAGAATTGGGTTTGTTTAGTTTGGAAAAGAGAAGACTGAGAGGGGACATGATAGCAGTTTTCAGGTATCTAAAAGAGTGTCATAAGGAGGAGGGAGAAAACTTGTTCACCTTAGCCTCTAAGGATAGAACAAGAAGCAACGGGTTTAAACTGCAGCAAGGGAGGTTTAGGTTGGACATTAGGAAAAAGTTCCTAACTGTCCGGGTTGTTAAACACTGGAATAACTTGCCTAAGAAGGTTGTGGAATCTCCATCTCTGGAGATATTTAAGAGTAGGTTAGATAAATGTCTATCAGAGATGGTCTAGACAGTATTTGGTCCTGCCATGAGCGCAGGGGACTGGACTCAAGGACCTCTTGAGGTCCCTTCCAGTCCTAGAATCTATGAATCTACATCAGTAGAATAGTAATTCAATGTGTGGAAAGAGGACAGTATTATATATAGCAATGCCTGGCCTTTTAGAAGTCACTTATCTAAAATACTATACTGAGGTCTACTGTGTGTGGATTGTAATATATATAGGCTACACAGTTTGAGGCTTTTAAAATTTGTAAATTAATTTATATATATTGGAGAAATTATTCCTTCCTATAAAACACAAATTACCTAAAATCAAAATATTCCTCATCAGAAAATTGTTCTAGATTATTAAATTATCAATCAAAATTATTAAAACAAAGAAGATTTTGCCCTGCTTAAACAAATATTTTTAAAAGAGGATCCTGGAACTAGAGATTTTTTATTTTTATTTTTGTTCTAAAGTGAGAGCTAACCCTTTCTTCAAGTGTTTTATTGTAACAGAAGAGTTCTGCTAACCCAATATAGTTTCTGTCATTCACAATTCTGTCATTCATGCAATGATTATTTTTGGGGATATTTTATTACATCTCCTCTATTTCTAATCTGGGGCTTTCAGAGGAAATGTGTGTTATAAAAGTTAATCCTTTTTAGCTAGATTCTGAGCTGTTTTTTAATGTTTTCGAACTCTCTATCTTAAATTGCATTTTAGATATTCCCATTAATAATTAAGATATATTCCCTTTCTTTTTTTACAAAAATAATCCAAACTATTTTCATCCTACAGCTACTGTACAAGTTGATTCTATTTTAATTCAGTGCTAGAAACATCTGTTTCTTTGTCTACCTAGATAAAAATCTCTGAAACAGCATGTCACTATCAGTAGAAAGATCAGGTAAAAATTATAGGTCCTTGAAGAATAGGTTGATTTTTTCCCCCAGATATTTTCAATATAGAATAGTATTTTATAAGCCATGCTTGATTCTGAAATACATGAGCTGAAACTCAATCTCAATTTAAGGATATGATTTACACTCTTATACATGATATCTTTGCTCTCTGGTCAGGCCACAAATTACAGCGACTCTAAAAATCCTGTACTGCAGCTGGCAAAGGAGGTGCAAATGTAACTGTTAATTAAAATGGTTCATTTGTTTTATTCATGCATAAAATACATATCTGAATACATCATAGCTCATGGAAAATTTACTCAATAGCAAGAGATTTGTTAAGCTCTGAAAGCAGTATGCAGATAGCTGTGCTTCAGACAGGAGAAAAAAATCAAATCCCATATAAGTAGGATTGAAATGGCACTTCCATGTTCTAGAATTACTGTACGGTATTTCGGATGATTTAGGGATTTCTGAAGAATTGTCTTATTTTAGGCTTTAGATTCCAAAAAAATTTTTTTTTATTATAATGACAAAGCCAGCAAATACCTGATTAGTGCCTGAAAAGGGATTACTAATCAAACTTTACAGATTTACAGAGCTGCTGAGAAGACAAAATTATCTTCCAAGAAAACTTGTGATTCCAACAATTTTACATAGATATGTCTGTATCTGAGCTGATTCAAGTGTCTGATTGTAATTGAAACTTTTCTCAGGAGGGTATTCATTTGACAAAAATGACTTAAAATGAAAAAGGTTAATTAGTTGGATGCTTCATATACTACTGTTCAAATCTGGCAAGCTATTAAGGTCCTCAGTAAAATATCCACAAACTTCCTTGAGCAAATGGGTAGTCCACTGAGATTTATAAAAATGTTGTGGTTCAGTTAGCCCTATATTTAAAATATTAATAATTTATCATTAGAGATGTACAAGCCAATTAGATAAAATAAGAAAAAATCTTGGTCTTCACCCAAAGTTTGAACTAATCTTTACAAGGCTTTCGCTGAGTTATTATCTCATCTTTTTCCAGTTCCTGGTTTCCAAAGAAGAGGCAAGTCTATGGAAGCAGAAGTAGTATTTGAATGAATGTTCTTGCCATATTTCTTGTCCCAATGGAACTTTTGACAGAGAGAGGCAGTATCAGCCATATACAGAGGTAAAATCATCTCCCTACCCTCCTCACTACTCCCCTGGATTGCATTTTCCTCCAGGATCATATTAGTCCCTTTTGCCACAGCACTGCACTTAGAGCTCATGTTCAGTTGTTTGTCCACTATAACCCCTGTGAGTTATCTGATTTGAAATATGACCATATAGATCAGTAGTTCTCAACCAGGGGTCCGGGGCTCCCTAGGGGCCCTCAAGCAGGTTTCAGGGGGACCTCCAAGCAGGGCCAGCATTAGACTCACTGGGGCCCAGGGAAGAAAGCCGAAGCCCCACCGCTTGGGGCTGAAACCCAGGTCCCTGAGCCTTGCCACCCGGAGTTGAAGCTGAAGCGTGAGCAATGTAGCTTTGTGGGGGCCCCTGTGGCACGGAGCCCCAGTCAATTGCCCTGCTTGCTACCCCCTAATATCAGCCCTGGGTTTTATATGCAAAAAAACAGTTATTGTGGCACAGGTGGGTGTGGAGTTTTTATAGCATGTTGGGGGGAGGGCTCAGGAAGAAAAAGGTTGAGAACCTCTAATATAGATCATTGTTGCAACCGCTGTTATATATTTGCAACAAATCTTGTACAAAATGTGGTATGTAAGATGTCTATGGAAAGGTTATGATTTGCTGAATCTGATTATGCTATTTGTATGCATGTATCATTTTTGTATTTGAAGTTATGAGTATTGGCTCTATACCTGTATTTCAAATGTTTGCTCTTGGGATAACGCCCACAAGGTAGTTAGTCAGCACATTTTGAAGGGACTATTCAAATTAAGTGGCTCATCAAGAAACACTTAACTGACAGTGGACCATGGGAGAATCCCATCTACCCTGAATGAACTGTCCTGCAAACTTACTGTCTGGGGTATAGGTAATGATTTCCTCACTGACTAGGCGAAATGCATGGACATGTGACTTGTCCATGTCACTCCAAACCCCATCTTGTTACTGTACTTTTCCACAGTAAGAACAATGGGATTCCCTCCACATAGCAGAAGATATAAAAGGCCCTCCATTTTGCCTCTTTCCTGCCCAAACCTCTGGACTATGAACTATACTAATGGAAGCATTCTAACCAATGGACTGAGGACCTTCCAATGATTTGGAAGCAGCCAGAGACTTGACTTAAGCCAGCAGTTTATTCCATCACTGCTACAAGCCTGAACCAAGAACTTTGCATTTATTGTATGTATTTGATTCCTTTAACCAATTTTGACTCTCACCTTTCTTCTTTTTATGAACAAACCTTTAGATTCAGGATACTAAAGGATTGGAATAAGCATGATTTTTGGCTAAAATCTAAGTTCTATATATTGACCTGAGTGTGTGGCTGGTCCTTTGGGATCAGAAGAACCTATTATTTGATTAAATTGGTTTTAAAGAACCACTCATCTTCACATCTAGTGGTTTTGCTGAGATATCTAAGGAAAATGCTTTTGACTTCTTGTTAGCCAGTGTGGTGAAACAGAAGTTTACTTTTGTTGCTGGGTTGGTATATCTTATGGGCGATACACCCCAAGATTGGTGGCTAATCTGTCCTGTTTCTCAGCAGTTTGTCCTGAATTTGGCATTCTCAGTTGTGGCCCAAGAAGGCATGGTTACAACCACTAAATCCTTTTCATAGTCACTGCTTTCCATGATATATTACCCCATTCTGTAGATTTGGCCTGCATTTCCTGTTCATAGATGTATAACTTTGCATTTGTCTATACTAAAAAGCCTTTTGTTTGCATGGGTCCAATTTACCAAGCAATCCAGATTGCTGTGTATGACTTCCCTGTCTTCACCATTATTTATCACTTAGCCAAACTGCAATTTTTATCAGCATTGATTTGTATATTTACTTCCAGATCATTGATGAAAATGTTGAATATTGTAGGGTATAGTCCCCATGCCTGCAGAAACCTCCTAAACACCCCCAATTCAAAGCTGATTCCTTATTGATGATTACTTTTTGAGATCTGGCAGTGCGTTGTTAGTTCATTTTAAGTGTGCTCTATCTTGATGATCTTACAGCTATTTCTACTTGTCTTGAGTGTTGTTGTGGCTGAAAAAAAGAGATTGTCCAAAACTGGAACTTCTAATATAAATTCATTCATACTGGGATCTCATCTAAGGCCCTTCTCACTAATACCCCCTGCACAACTGGCTCATTTTGGATGTTACGCAATGCCCTTGGGTGGGTCATCAGCAGCAGGGATTCAACTTGAGGCCTCTGGATCTAAAATCATGAGACTTTACTTTTGAGCTAAAGGATCCAGCTCCATTAGCCAAGTCTGTAGCAGGCTTATAGTTCACTATATGTGACCCACCCTCCCCCACTCAAGCACAACAGTCAGTATGCATAGTTTACATATCTGACTTAAATCTTATGGGAACAGCTTGTAAGATTTTCCTGCTTCTGAGGCATTGATCCCAAACCCAAACTATATAGTAGATTACATTCAGCCTCTAACTTGAACCCTATCTTAAACCTAATTCAGAGCCACACATCACCTCGTCAACCATCACTTCTGGAAAAAATGGTGGTTTACTTTCAGTGCAGGAGAAAAAAATGTCATTGTCAATATTCTACAAATTAAATCTCTGTAGTATTACTGAGTCAAGAGATGTGTAGTTTTTTGATCCTCGTGTGTGACATTCATATAAAATGGAAGTAATAAAAAAAATTCTGAGATCTAGGCACTTCTCTGTTGTTTCAATGCTATTCTTCTTCTAACCATTTTAATTTGCTGTGGCTTCTACTGCATGTGCTGAACGCATGAACTCTGGCATGTCATAAATATCCTGTTGCCTATTTACTAGCAATTCTCATTTATTGCTGGCATGCTGGTCTCATTCCTATTTGCTATGGTCTGCCCACCCAGAATTGCCTCAATCTCTGGCATATATTTCAGCAAGAGCACCACGAGTCCATAAGAAATAAATGCACTTTCCTGTCTGCCTCCCAGTGTGTATTTTTTAAGGCTTTCCTCTCTCCCTACCCATCATATTTCACATTTTAGTTCAATTTCAGTCATAAATGTGTTTTTTGGGGGAAGGGAGGTTGTTTTAATAACATTGTGCATTACTTATGTAGACTGATAGGTGTGAATGACACTTTAAAAGCAAATATTGCCTCTCCAAGGCACTCAACATATAAACTTTTGACTGAAAACACATTAAAAACTACAATAGTCATAGAGCAGGAAGCAATAAAGAATAAAACAGGGAATACCCCCCTTTTGAGGGGAATGAGGTTTCATGTGCAGAGAGAAAGATAAAAGCTGCTAGTACTATAGATTTGTTACATTTCATGGTATAAAAGGGGTCAGTATTATTAGCATTTGTTTCAATGGTGTCATTACCTACAGGGGGTGGAAAAATGAGACATAATTTCCTCCACACCACATCCCCAAAAAGTTGTGCCTTTTTTAAATTGAAAATTCAATTTTCAGTTAAACAATAGTATTGAAATTACAAATTCTGAAAATTTTTGACCAGCTGTATTGGTAGGTTTTGCAGAATAAAGGACCTAAGTCAAAGTCCAATGAAGTCTATGGGAGTCTTTCCATTGACTTCAGTGGCTTTGGTTAAGGCTCTGTGTTAGTTGTAAAGACAGAATGTGGAAAGGATAGATATTTTACACACAATAGCAGGGATGTGTAAAGAGTAACACAGAAGAAAGCATGAAGGTGTGAGAGAAGGATACAGTGGGATGGTAAGTCTAGGGCAGAGCAAAGCTTATGGGAGGGGAATCATAATGTGTGTACCACTGAGTGTCTGCTAAACTAATCAAGGTGAGAGAGAACCAAGCATGTGGCTTTAGCAGTAAAGGCTACAAGGAAAGGGATAGGACAGATATTGGAGATGTCATATAGGAAAAAAACTAATGACTTGCAAGAGCATGGATATGGGAGAGAGAATTCAAATATGTCACTGAGATTGTGAGCCTGAGTGGCACGGAAGGCAGTGCAGTCATCAGAAAGTGTTAATGCTTACTGTAGTTGTGCCTAAATAATTTAACCTTATTCTTGTTTTTCAGATACTTAATATGTTGCAATTTGATGGCCTGTCATAGCTAATTGGGGATGTGATGATGCCCATACCCTGATTTGGAATGGAGTTTAACAATAATTCACTCAAATTTAACATTTTGATTAAATGATTCTTGATCCCAACCCAAAATACCAATACTGGATAATAAGTGAAACTTTTAAACGATATTTTTATAAAACTATACATCAAAAATCTATAAAATATAGATTTTATGCATATCATATCCTCCTCCATTTCTATCACTTAATGTGGAATCACTTTAATTGCAGTTAGCATTTTTATATAGTATTGCTTCCTGGCAGGATTTGTGCAATGAAGCTTTGAATGGCTGCATACTCGAAGAGAGTTGAGGGTCAGCCAAGCTGCCTCTCATACTCCAGGGTCCTTGTTAATAGACAGAAGCAGACCTTGTGCTTTCTGTAGAGCATCACATTGGCACAAGCTACTGATAGCCGGTTGTGTCACAGTATCATGGTAACTATCTGAATCTGTACTTGCCATCCAAAAAGAAAAGATAGTATTTGTTATCCACTGATTCCAAAAGAATTGACTTTGTCACATCACTGCTAAAATATATATATTTTGTCATATCACTGCTAATATATATTTGACAGAACTGCTTCTGATCTGTATCAAGAGGACTGCCAGAACAATTTTCTAAGTGTTATACTAGAGGTGTTTAGTCATTTATCCAATAAATAATGATACTCTAAGAATCTCCACATGTGGTTACTAAGTCCAGTATATGTTCCATTGTATCCATTTGCAAGCAGGAAAAAAGCCAGAAAAAATACATTTTTCTTCATCCATTTCATACACTGTAGGCACCTCTAAGTATGTAGAATGCATTGCCTGAAGAATGTATTGCATGCAATTCTTGGATTCATCTTTTTATTTTATCCACAGATTTTATAGTAACTAAAGATAAATCAAGTGAATAGTGAAAAATTTTCATGACTTCAAAACATATTCTGTATAGGAATTAATTTAGTTGGTTTTCCTTTCAAATGGTGCACACTATTCTACAGTTATGTCCAAACCACTGTAATAATTCCATTTTAAGATGCAGTGTTTTGTCTCACTATTATTATAGTGTCATATTCCATGGTACATCTTTAGAAAACTAAACTTGAGAGATAGCACAGAGAAATGTCTAGGTACACACTTATTAGTGACAGTGAGTGTCTAAAAGGGCATAATCATGACACAAGGGAATTTAACATAATATTTGCCCAGCTCTATTGACAATATAGAAAGCAAACAGAAAATATAAACTAATGGAAAAATGCTGCTGTCACAATAGATAGCAATCACCTGTAGCATTGCTTCTATTCTTATGATTGTTCAGTGTTCACCTTCCTTTAAGATTCCCTTACTCCTGCAAGTGAAAAGCAATTACCCTAGAGTGAATCTTGAATGAAACTATATATTTTTATATACTATGCCACATACATTTATATCCTATTTGTCATGCCAAAGGACAGCAAAGTACTTTACAAACTGCTGGCCAAATATGGTAGTATGATGCACGTAACTACAGCCAGAAAATCTGAAAAGGGTAGGTTGATGTGAGGCAAGTGTCTATTCCAGTCACATCTCCTCAAACTCATAAAGGGGTAGCTGAAGAGACCCTGTAAAGCAGGAACTATGGTAACCTGGTGGTGGGGTCCTAGCAGCCAGAGGAAATGGGACTCATTTTTGTGCATTTATGACCCCCCTTTTTGGCCATAACACCACAGACTCATCCCTTTTGAGATTACCTCCACTGCTAGCAAGAATGTTTGTGTGACCACTTAGAAGTCCACATTAACTCTGTTTTATACTTGAGCTTGTTTGGGGATGAAGGGTAGGATTTATGCTTTGTCCCAGAATTTGACTCCATACATATAAAGGAATTGCATCACTCACTGAAGGGCAACTACTTCAGGGGAAGAATGCAAGAATACTTAAACAAGTGAAAGCAACAGTAGCTAAGAGTTAAGTGGAGACGAACGATACATGTAACTGAAACTGCTGGGGAAAGAGAAGGTGGCAGAATGAAGTTACCCACATGGAAATTTGTCCAACACTGTGGCATTAACAACCCTATAGTGAATATATAGAATATACCTTATTAACATTTGCTATGTTCAAAATTTTCTTTTTCCTGTTTAAGACCATGCCACCTTCTTACTAGCAAAGAAAGGGAGGCTGATTAAATATAGGTTAGGAAAGGTTGTCAAGATTGTCTCACATTTTCTTGTCTCTTCAGCGGCACAGGAGCCAGCAAACAGAGCTGTAAACAGGGGAGTTTGAGTGGGAGTTTGCAAGGGGAGTTTGGAAGGAAGACTAAGAGGCAGGCAGAGGAACAGACAGGCTAGTGAAGGGAGTATGTGGTGTTCTGGCAGTGTTTTGGTCCTTGTTGGGGGGGTTGTTTTGCTGTGGGTGATGGTATTGTGGTTTGACTTGTATTTCCCAGATTTACAGGATTTAGGTGAGAAGGCTATGACAGATACAGAGGCAGCAGTGGTAGTGACCCAAGCAGTGGAAGACACAATGAAGATGATTGGATGTTGAAGCTGCGGCATGTACATGATCCTGGAGGTGGTACCTGAAAAGAGTTTTGTCTACATGAAGTGCCGCCTGATAGAGCTGATGGAAGAAAAGGTCTGAGGATTGGAGATGCAGGTGGAAACTCTGGTTGAGTTTAGAAGGGGGTTTGAGCAGATGATGGAGCAAAGACATGAGGAGTCTGAAGGGAAAAGCTCAGACTTGCAGATGGAAGCAGGACCAAAGAGCTCGGAGGGGAGACTGCTGGGTGAGGAAAGTGGACAGTGGAAGCATGTGACTAAGAGAACCAGGCAGAGGAAAAGTCGGGCTAGTGAAGGAGAAATAGAGCTCAGGAACAGGTTTCTGGAGTTGGAAAATGAAGAAGGGGCACAGCAGGTGGTCGCTGAAGGTGAGAGGGCAAGGAAGAAGAGAAGAGCAGCTAGTCCTATGGGAAGAGGGGAAGAATCAGTGGAGATAACACAAAATATGAGCCCCAGGATGATGCGGGATGGGTTGCGGAGGCTTGGCCGGCTCTAGGTTTTTTGCTGCCACAAGCAAAAAAAAAATTGGCTGCCCCCCACCCCCACTGCACCTTCCTGCCGCCCCAGCCCTGGGTCACTGGTAACTCGCTCCCAGGGCGGGTCATTCAGCAGGAATTTTGGATGTGCACAGAACACAGACAGGATTGGTTCCCATATGGTTACAGAACTGCAGTAAAGTGGAACAATTTTCAACTTGTGTGATTGAAGGCTATCTGGATGCATATTATAAGACTGGCCTACATAAATGAGGAAAAGTTGAGGTGCCTTTATTATTCTTTTGTTCCATTCTTTGTTTCTATGGGGAATTTGCCAATGCAATATCACTGTCTTCCTTTTAAACAAATAAAACTAAAACTTTAAATAATAATAATAATAATAATAATAAAGCAATGGCTGTTGAAAATAGCAATTCCAGTCCTAATAACCACTGGGAAGCATTTCTTGCTCAATTTATTCTACTTTTTCTACAGCAAGTTACAGTGGATCAGTATATTTGATTTGGGAGAAAGTAACAGCTGCCCAAATTGAGCTTGAGCACTCCTGAATTTTGAGGGTGTTCAAATCTGGAAGGCAGGTTGCTAGATTCCCTTTCTGAATATTAGCTAAATCTGGAAAAGAAAAGTTAATTTCTGCTTCCATGGCTCAGAAGTGTAAATCCTCCTACGTGCCTGGTATTGTATCTAAAGCTGCCCAGTCTAGTAGAGCCTCCCCTCCCTTACTTCTCATTTTAAATTCTAGTGGGATCCACGTACCTGCCTTGCTAGGCTTCAGATAGAGAGGTGCAATGTCCATTTAGTCCACCCAATTCTTTCTTTGGGGGAGAGCCCAGGGTTGGGGCGGCAGGAGGTGCGGGGGGGGGGGGGGGAAGAGCCCAGGCTGGGGTGGCAGGAGGTGCAGGTGGGGGCCAGAGCTGGGGCAGCAGGGAGTGCGGGTGCAGGGGGGGAGAAGAGCCGAGGGCTGGGGTGGCAGGAGATGTGTGTGGGGGGGGAAGAGCCCAGGGCTGGGGTGGCAGGAGCTGTGGGTGGAGGGGGGGAAGAGCCCAGGGCTGGGGTGGCAGGAGGTGCGGGTGGGGGGAGATCCCAGGGCTGGGGCGGCAGGCGGTGCGGGTGCGGGTGGGGGCAGAGCCCAGAGCTGGGGCGGCAGGGGGTGCGGGTGGGGGCCAGGGCTGGCGTGGCAGGAGATGCGGGTGGGCTGGGGCAGCGGGGGGGGGGGCAGAGCTGAGGGCAGCAGGGGGTGTGGGTGAGGGAGAGTCCAGGGCTGGGGCAACACAGGGGTGCGGGGGGAGCCCAGGGCTGGGGTGGGGGGGCGGCAAAAAACCTAGAGCTGGCTCTGTCCCTACCATTTACAGCAAGCTTCAGCATGAGGTTTCAGTTCCACACTCCTTCCCCCTCCCTTTCCTGTTAATTGCGGCCGAGGGAATGCTGGGAAATGTAGTTCTTTCCCTGCTCCAGGGCTGGCTCTATAGGCAGGGAGCTAACCAAGGAACTACAGCTCCGAGGGCTCCCTGTTGGTTCTCAGCTCCCATGCTGGATTCTTGCGCCTCTGCAAATTTGCCACCCCAAGCACCTGCTTGCTTTGCTGGTGCCTAGAGCCGGCCCTGTGTGGAGGATTGCAAGGGAGAATAGGAATCGAGAGGACTTGCAGCCAGAGGGAACAGGGGATAAACCGGAGAATCGCACCATCACCAGGAAAAGTCAGGTCTACGTGATTGGGGACTCCTTACTGAGAAGAATAGACAGGCCTGTAATCAGAGCCGATCCAGAGAACAGAAGGGTGTGCTATCTGCCAGGTGCTAAGATATGGGATGTGTACCTGAGGCAGAAGAGGATCCTAATGGGAGCGGGAAAGATTCTGCTGATTGTCCTTCATGTGGGAACAAATTCTCACAGCTAGATTCTCGCTGGAACTTATCAAGGGAGATTATGCCAGGCTGAGGAAGACGCTTAAGGAAATCGATGCTCAGGTGATCTTCAGTGGGATTCTGCCTGTTTCTAGAAAAGGGCAACAAAGGTGTGACAAGATTATGACAATCAACAGATGGCTCAGGCAGTGGTGCTATAAGGAGGACTTTGGGATGTATGGCCACTGGGAGGCATTCATGGACAGAGGACTGTTCTCTCGGGATGGACTTCACCTGAGTAGGGAGGGAAATAGACTTCTAGGATGGAGGCTGGCACAACTGATTAAGAGAGATTTAAACTAGGAATTGGGGGGAGATGGTTGGGAGATGTCCAGGTAATCTCCATGCCGGATTTTAACATTGAGAGGGAAGAAAACAAAGTAAGAAAGGATACAGCCGTGGGTAGGAGAATGGACATAAGGAGGAAGGGTAGTGTAGATGCCAGTCTAATAGGTGATACTGGCAGTAGAATGTCTGGGCCTAATCGGGTAAAGAATGTGAGTGAAGCCAAACAGCAAAAATTAAGATGTTTGTACACCAATGCGAGGAGCCTAGATAACAAAATGGAGGAACTAGAGTTACTGGTGCAGGAAGTGAAACCAGATATTATAGGGATAAGAGAAACATGGTGGAATAGTAGTCATGGCTGGAGTACAGGTATTGAAGGGTATGTGCTGTTTAGGAAAGACAGAAATAAAGGCAAAGGTGGTGGAGTAGCATTGTATATCAATGTTGAGGTAGACTGTAAAGAAATAAGAAGGGATGGAATCGACAGTCTGTCTGGGCAAAAATCACATTGGGGAAGAAAGTTACTAGAGCCTCCCCTGGGATAGTGCTTGGTGTGTGCTATAGACCACCGGGATCTGATTTGGATATGGATAGAGACCTATTTAATGTTTTTAATGAAGTAAATACTAATGGGAATTGTGTGATCATGGGAGACTTTAACTTCCCAGATATATACTGGAGGACAAGTGCTAGTAATAATAATAGGGTTCAGATTTTCCTGGATGCGATAGCTGATGGATTCCTTCACCAAGTAGTTGCTGAACCAACAAGAGGGGATGCCATTTTAGATTTGGTTTTGGTGAGTAGTGAGGACCTCATAGAAGAAATGGTTGTAGGGGACAACCTTGGTTTGAGTGATCATGATCTGATTCCGTTTAACCTTAATGGAAGGATAAACAAAAATAGATCTGTGACTAGGGTTTTTGATTTCAAAAGAGCTAACTTTAAAAAAATTAAGGAAATTAGTTAGGGAAGTGGATTGGACTGAAGAACTTATGGATCTAAAGGTGGAGGAGGCCTGGAATTACTTCAAGTCAAAGTTGCAGAAACTATCAGAAGCCTGTATCCTAAAAAAGGGGAAAAAATTCATAGGCAGGAATTGTAGACCAAGCTGGATGAGCAAGCATCTCAGAGAGGTGATTAAGAAAAAGGTGAAAGCCTACAAGGAGTGGAAGATGGGAGTGATCAGCAAGGAAAGCTACCTTATTGAGGTCAGAACATGTAGGGATAAAGTGAGAAAGGCCAAAAGCCATGTAGAGTTGGACCTTTCAAAGGGAATTAAAACCAATAGTAAAAGGTTCTATAGCCATATAAATAAGAAGAAAACAAAGAAAGAAGAAGTGGGACCACTAAACACTGAGGATGGAGTGGAGGTTAGGGATAATCTAGGCAAATCTATCTAAACAAATACTTTGCCTCAAACTTTAATGAAGCTAATGAGGAGCTTAGGGAAAATGGTAGCATGATAAATGGGAATGAGGATATGGAGGTAGATATTACCACATCCGAGGTAGAAGCCAAACTCGAACAGCTTAATGGGACTAAATCAGGGGGCCCAGATAATCTTCATCCAAGAATATTAAAGGAACTGGCACATGAAATTGCAAGCCCATTAGCAAGAATTTTTAATGAATCTGTAAACTCAGGGGTTGTACCGTATGACTAGAGAATTGGTAACATAGTCCTATTTTTAAGAAAGGGGGAAAAAAGTGATCCGGGTAACTACAGGCCTGTTAGTTTGACATCTGTAGTATGCAAGGTCTTTGAAAAAAATTTGAAGGAGAAAGTAATTAAGGACATTGAGGTCAATGGTAATTGGGACAAAATACAACATGGTTTTACAAAAGGTAGATCGTACCAAACCAACCTGATCTCCTTCTTTGAGACGGTAACAGATTTTTTAGACTAAGGAAATGCAGTGGATCTAATTTACCTCAATTTCAGTAAGGCATTTGATACAGTTCCACATGGGGAATTATTAGCTAAATTGGAAAAGATGGGGATCAATAGGAAAATTGAAACATGGATAAGGAACTGGTTAAAGGAGAGACTACAATGTGTCATACTGAAAGGTGAACTGTCAGGCTGGAGGGAGGTTACTAGTGGAGTTCCTCAGGGATCGGTTTGGGGACCAGTCTTATTTAATCTTTTTATTACTGACCTTGGCACAAAAAGTGGGAATGTGCTAATAGTTTGCGAATGACACAAAGCTGGGAGGTATTGCCAATACAGAGAAGGACCGGGATATCATACAGGAAGATCTGGATGACCTTGTAAACTGGACTAATAGTAATAGGATGAAATTTAATAGTGAAAAGTGCAAGGTCATGCATTTAGGGATTAATAACAAGAATGTTTGTTATAAACTGGGGACGCATCACTTGGAAGTAACAGAGGAGGAGAAGGACCTTGGAGTATTGTTTGATCACAGGATGACTATGAGCCGCCAAAGTGATATGGCCGTGAAAAAGCTAATGCAGTCTTCGGATGCATCAGGCAAGGTATTTCCAGTAGAGATAAGGAGGTGTTAGTACCATTATACAAGGCACTGGTGAGACCTCATTTGGAATACTGTGTGCAGTTCTGGTGTCCCATGTTTAAGAAGAATGAATTCAAACTGGAACAGATACAGAGAAGGGCTACTAGGATGATCTGAGGAATGGAAAACCTGTCTTATGAAAGGAGACTCAAAGAGCTTGGCTTGTTTAGCCTAAGCAAACAAGGCTGAGGGAAGATATGATTGTTCTCTATAAATATATCAGAGGAATAAATACCAGGGAGGGAGAGGAATTATTTAAGCTCAGTACCAATGTGGACACAAGAACAAATGGATATAAACTGGCAATCAGGAAGTTTAGACTTGAAATTAGAGGAAGGTTTCTAACCATTAGAGAAGTGAAGTTCTGGAACAGCCTTCCAAGGGGAGCAGTGGGGGCAAAAGACATATCTGGCTTCAAGACTGAGCTTGATAAATTTATGGAGGGGATGGTATGATGGGATAGCCTAATTTTGGCAATTAATTGATCTTTGGCTATTAGCAGTAAATATGCCCAATGGCCTGTGATGGGATGTTAGATGGGGTGGGTTCTGAGTTACTACAGAGAATTCTTTCCTGGGTGTCTGTCTGGCTGGTGAGTCTTGCCCACATGCTCGGGTTTAGCTGATCGCTATATTTGGGGTCGGGAAGGAATTTTCCTCCAGGGCAGATTGGCGGAGGCCCTGTGGGTTTTTCGCCTTCCTTTGCAGGATGGGGCATGGGTCACTTGCTGGAGGATTCTCTGCACCTTGAAGTCTTTAAACCACAGTTTGATGACTTCAATAGCTCAGACATAGGTTACGGGTTTGATACAGGAGTGGGTGGGTGAGATTCTGTGGCCCGCATTGTGCAGGAGGTCAGACTAGACTATCATAATAGACTCAAACTTTAAGGTCAGAAGGGACCATCAAATTTATAAACCTGTTTTGGGGGCTTTGTGTAGGAGCAATTCAGCTAGTTTTTAATCAGTGAAGCCTCAACAGGTTGATCTTTATACTGGCTAATGATAATTGCCTTTTAGTTTGTCATAGAGCTTCCATTTTTTTGAAGCTAGTGTAAAAATATTAACATATTATAGCCATACTACAACTATAAAAGATTAAACCTACTGTAATAATTCCAAACTTTTTTGTTATTTCCTACAGAATACAATTTTAGTTTTAAAATTGCTGTAATGAACCATGATATATTTGCATTTCAAAACAATAATGATGACAGCAATGAAAAATACTTCACAATTCACATTTTTTGTAAGATCAGTTATGGCTTTAATCTTTATTGTAGTGTCACTTGCTAGTGTCAATATAGTTAAACATTTGTTATTGTTTCCCTATAACCCCATGAAAATAGTGATTCATATACACTCACCTGTAAAAACAATCACTCTCAGGTGTAACCTGACATTATATAAAGTCTGAGTCAGGAAGACTTGTTTTTTTCTTCCAAAATGGCTGTAGTTTTAAATTAAAGAATAAAAAATAATGAAGTAGTTTCAAATTCTATTTTAATTTCCTCTTTTTAAAATAGCTTTTTTTTCTTTAACTTTTAAAAGTTGTTGGAATTTTGTCAGTAAACACATGGAGCACTGCTTAAAACATAATGATCCAATGTAAATCTGTCACATTGTCAGTAAAAAAAAAAAGATGAGGGTCAAGCTCATCCTGTTGTAACTCCAATGAAGTTGCAACTAACTCAATCCATAGATTCCCTAAAACCAAGGTACTTGGAACATTTATAGTTATCCCAGGTTTTGTTGATATAAATTAGCAACATTAGAAGAATTGTTTATAGTGCTAGCTAATATAAAAAGGATATAAAATGTATATGAATAAAATGGCCTGAAGCCTTATGTGTAAATTATGTCATGAATTATAAAAATATACTAGTACTTCTGAACAGTGAGGATAAACATTAATGTATCAAAACCTAGTTAAGGAACAAGTTTGTCAGTGTTGTGTGGTTGCATTGAAACCTGTAGATCTGTTATACAAAGAAAGGAAATGATGATTCTTTCTATCCACAGTTTTAACCATTTCAAATTTAAGAGCAGCTGGGTGACACGTATACTGAATATGACTTTACTGTAATTTTCATATTTGTTGCCTCTTGCCGACGTGGGACTGTGCAGCCTCTAATGTCTGGATCAATGACATTGCTGATCAAAGTGCCAAATTACAGTGTTTAGGGGATAGCTGACACGATGGTTTAAAGCACTAGTCTTTCCCATCAGGATACCTGTCTTAGGCTGCTAACTTGCTTTTTCTCGCACTGATATACATAGCACATTTGTGAATTAGGAGGGTTTTTTTTTAATGGAATTGGGGAATCCCTTGGTGCTACTATGAATTAATAACTGCATGCTTACAGCTTTTAAGCAGCAGTTTCTTTTGGGGGTAAAATTCTGTTCTTTTTTCTTAAAACTAATGAAAGCATTCTAGATATCTAGTAGTATTAAGCCATTAGAAAATCATTTTGAGATCCTGAGTACTGGATGCATTTACTGGACTCAACCCTACCACAGGGCAAATAATAGAGGCAATGAAACCTAATGGGCAAGTGACCAAAACAACTTGAACTTTGTTTTTCTTTCTTCAGCACCGACAGGACACACACTAGAACAATCAGTTGCTTCCACTGTAGCCTGAAAGTTACCGGTAAATAGTTTTCAACCCAAGGTTATAGTTTAGAGATTTGGGAACTAGATTATCACCTCAAGTTTTTTTGTTTGTTTGTTTTACTGAACAGTACAATGTAATCTGTGCCTTTATAAACAATGTGTCCCAGGTTATTTAGGACACCTTTTGGGGGGCTTGGAGGGAGGGAAGGGAGGAAATCCTTTCCACCATTTAATTGGACAAGTAATAAAAAAAGGGTCTCAAATCCATAGGCTGAAAAACAGAAATAGTATGTCTACTTTTCACAATAAACAAAAGAAAGATTTCTGCTACTGAGGGATGCTAGAGATGAAAGCTCAAGATTCACTCTGTGTAGCGAGTACCTTATGAAATTAAATCAATAGATCTGTACACAAGAAGCCACTGAGAGACCCTGAGATTATGAGTATATAATTGATTATAGGTATATTCCTATGTAAATATAAAATGTTTTTTCTCTTACAACAGTAACAGTGATGGGGTGTCCACCCCACAGAAGACCTGAGCAGATTATAAAAAGCCAATTAACCTTATAGGAACTCTGCAGTCACTCCCTAGATAGAAAGGGAGTTGACTAAGGACAAGGCATTCTAGGGGGAGAGTAAGCCCTGGGATCCTGCCCTGCCCTACAGAGTCTGACAAGCTGCAGAAAAGGGTGAAGTAGCCACTGGGAGCAGAGGAAATTTGTGATGGTATGGTGAGCCAGAAGAAAGGTAGGAAGGATCCCAGAGAAATAGCAACAAGGTCTAAGATTGTGTACATCATGGTTACTGGACATAGGGTATCTGGGCTGGAATCCTGAGTAGTGGGCAGGCTCTGGTTCCTCTACCAGCTGCTGGGGAAGTGGCACTGACCTGGACTGGGACCAGAAGACTGCCCAACACAGCATACAGATAGTCAGTTCAGTGGAACTTTGACACCCCTGAAGAGGAAGACTTTGAAGTGACCTTTCCGGAGGGCTGTGTCATGAAGAGGGCATACTCTGAGTCCCAAAGAGGCAGAGAGTCTATGGTGTGAGCAACCTATGTAAAGGGGTACCAGACCAGGCGAGAGCTAATCCCCAGACACAGGTACAAAGAGACATCCAGTGGTGAGTTTACCTGTCACAGTAAAATATAGAAAAATTCTGTTTTGAATAGACCCCACTTTGTGCAGGTATATACAAGTTGTGCCTCATTAAAGACAAAGGGACCGATTTTTAAAGGTATTGAGGCACCTAAATATGTAGATAGGCACTTTGGAAAATCCCAGTAAGCACCTAATTCCCATTGAAATCAATCAATAAATATCTTAAAAAATATGACCCAAAGGTCCTTCAATTTTCCAGGTGTTGGCCAAATAATGGAAGTTTATGCTGGTTGCAAGAAGCAACCAATTTGATCTCCTTGGTCAAAGAGAGACACCCTTTTGTCTCAAAATGAAACTGAATTGCAAAATTTACCTCCATATATAAACTTCCTTTGGAGTCAAGGAGGTTTGGATTTAGTTTTTTTTCAATTCTGATACAACTTATAAAAACATTTGGATCTGGAGGTTCAGAACCAGCATTCTACTCTGTTCTCTTTACTTCCAAATAACCTGATAGACCTAATACCTACCTACAAAAGTCCCATCTTTTGTCTTGGGTGAGGTATTCATAAACCATCAAATGGACTTTAACATTTGGAGATACAGCAGATAAGGGACCTAACTAATTAAATAGGGTTGACTAGAACAGCATGGAACTGAGGAGAGGTTAAAGTACCTATATTTTTCCTGTTTCTGTACTCTCATGACCAATGTTTATTGAGTCCCTTTTGTGAGATATTTTTCACAAGATTTCATGCTGTTTTAAAAGGAAACAATGGCTTGTGGTAAAGTCAACTCATGCTGAGAGACATTAACTGCACCATGTTATCAACTGATAATAGTGCTATTAACTCATGTCACCCACTGTGTATATTTGTGAATTAGGATGTTTCCTTGTTAATGGAACTGAGCCATTTTCTTTGAAAATGGCAAGCAGTGAGCACTTTGGCACCATTACACAAAGGGGGAAGAATTAAATCTTGTTGAGTCTGTACAATGGCTCTCTTGAAACTCCCAGAGGTATGCATCTCTCTTTAATCCATTACCATGCTCTGAGTTGCCACCAAGGATATCCAAAGCATTAGAAGTATCATTGCAACTGATCAAGGATATAAAATTTTGCATGTTGGAGCATGATTTTTGGATTATAAATCCTGAACATCCCAAAATAACAGGTAATGACTTTTAGATTTTGTAATTACAAGATCACGTATAAGTACAATATTGCTTTCTTTTCTGGTTATGTGGGAGTCACAAGTCTTTGAAACTAGAAGAAAGTCCAGTTTTTATTATTATGCTTTACAGGAAAGGATTTTATTCATCTCATACTCTCTTGTAATCTGAGTACAATCAATGGTCCTATCCAATCACCCATTTCTTACACATGACCAAACAAACAAACAAAAGTACTGCACTTAAAAACAGTAATTCAAAGACATGCTGCTGACATTTTCACACTACATTTGCCCTACTCTGAAAGTGAGTCTGTGGTATGAATAAAGATGTAATCCTTCACCAGTTGCGTCTAAGAATTGACAGTACAATTACATAATTAAAAATGAATGTTGTTTATGCCTATGCATGAAATATACTTACTGCCTGATTTGTAAATATGCAGAAAACCTATTCAATATTTTTCATCTATGACCATTACATGAAATTTCAATTACAGGTAGGTTGAACTGCTTTTGAGAACATGATGCTAGCACTCTGGGGGCAAAGGCAGGGGTGGAGAGGAGGAGGAAATCAACACATAGAATAATCCAGAAAAATTCTCAGTTTTTCTGCATCTTGTGCGATAATGAAAAGTAGCTTTCCACCCACTGGTAGTTTCATGAATTTTGCTTAAAGGTAAATGCCGTTTTCAACTGCAAAGACTGTTTTTCATATACTGAAATGGAAATCTGGGCATCATAGTGGAAGTGATAAAGCTGGGCTGAGCTTGAGATTGATAATGAACCTTCTGCTATTTATTTTGTAACATAGAAAGAGTGAACATGCACAAGTCTTCAATAAACAATATTATATAATTATCTCTTGCATATAATTAAACTATATTATACCATAAGAGAGCATAAAAATATACACATTTGGCCATTTTTGAAATGTAAAATGTAAGGTCTAAATTATGCCGTTTGCAATTATGCATATAAAGGAATGTTGTGTTTAACGTGCTACACCAGGGATCGGCAATCTTTGGCACGCAGCTTGCCAGGGTAAGCCCCCTGGTGGGCCAGGCCAGTTTGTTTACCTGTCACATCCGCAGGTTCGGCCGATCATGGCTCCTACTGGCTGCGGTTCACTGTCCCAAGCCAATGGGGACTGCGGAAAGCGGCGCGGGCCGAGGGATGTGCTGGCTGCCACTTCCCGCAGCCCCCATTGGCCTGGAGCAGCGAACCGCAGCCAGTGGGAGCCGCGATCAGCCGAACCTGCAACGCGGCAGGTAAACAAACTGGCCCGGCCTGCCAGGGGGCTTACCCTGGCAGGCTGCATGCCAAAGGTTGCCGATCCCTGTGCTACACAGACTCAAGAGATGTGGGTTGACTTTTCAGTTCTGTCACTAACTTCCTGTGTAACCTTGGGCTAGTCACTTAATGTCTCTGTGCCTCAGCTCCTCATCTATAAACAGGGGATACTATTCCCTCCCCCCCCCCTTTGTCTGCCTTGTTTATTTAGATTATAAACTCTTCAGGATAGGGACTGCTTCTTATTATATGTTTGAGTAGTGCCAAACATAATGGGTCCTCAATTTTAGTTGGGGCTTCTAGGCTCTACTGTATTACAAATAAGTTACAAGAGAGAACCATTTTGGGGAGAAGGAGGAGGTTCACTACATGAACACTGGTGTCTGAAGGCATTATGACTTTTATTAAGCAAAATCTTTCCTAGATACTTGGGAAGGAGCTATGATCACCAGCCTTGCTATACTTTAGACAGGTAGTGCTTCTTAGTCAGAGTTGGTTGGTGAGCTGGATTTAGGCCAGGACTGCCTTTGCTCTGCCAACACACTCCCTTGTGGGCCTTAGTGCCTGAAGCTAAATTATGGCGGCACCTGGTCTGTGTTCATTGTCCCTGAAAACTTTCCTCCCACCTATACAAGCCCAGCCATCAGTTGACCCTAAATATGAAATGTCTCTTGAGAGAGGTTAGGGTTCTCTTGGGAGAAGTTAAGAAATGGGACAAGGGTATTTCTGGGGGACAATGGAACTAACAAGTTCTATACTTTTGAGATATTGATGGATGGATGGTTAGCCATTATTGTCTGTATTTGGATCTATTTTACTTACATCGTAAGCTCTTCAGAACACTGTCTTTAACTCTCTGCTGTAAAATGTGTAGTGCAAAGGGGCTTTAATCCGTAATTGGGGAATTTAGGTGCTACCATACAAGAAATAATTAATGTAAATGAGACCTGAATGTGACCCACTGTCTTGTTATGTATATTTTTACACATTGTTTGTGCATCCAAAGGTCATGCTGGCATCTACATCACTGGTAATTTTAAATAAAGTTTAGATGTTTTTCTAAAAGCTCTGCTCTACAAATTGTTTTGGGAAATTTCTATGGCCTGTTTTACGCAGGAGGTCAAATTTCCACCCTATGAATCTGTATAATATTTCAATGAGGGCCCAACAGCCCTAGAACTCACTTCTGGTTTATGTTTCATGTTCCTAAAGCTTATGCATCTAGGTTTCAGCTGATCACTGGCAGGAGTAAGGAAGGGATTCCTCCACCCCCACAGTGTATTCTGCAAGGGTTTTTTATCCCCATCCTCTGAAGCATCAGGGATGGATGGAACATTGGGCAGGGTGGGAAAGGGCTCTGAGGTGGCACTGAGAATTCTCTCTCTCTCAATTGTTTATCTCGCTGGTACTTGCTCACATGATCTAATTGATTGCCATATGTGGGGCTGGGAAGGAATTTTCCCTCAGGTCAGATTGGCAGTGACCTTGTGGGGAGGAGGGGAAGTTACTTTTCTCTGCAGTGTGTGGTTGCGGGTGACTTGCCAGGATTATTTGGGTGTATCTCACTTAATCATTCCCCTTACATTGCGGGAGCCTCAGGCACTAGTGCAACTTGGTCTGTTCTATTCTCTGCCTGTGGCATATAATAATCTAGTTTCCTGTGAGTTGTAATATTCTGGTCTGATTTTACTTGCTGGGTTTAGTTGACGGGTCCTGGGTTGGGTTGGTGACTGGCAATGTGGTCCCTTCTGACCTTTAACTCTATGACTATATGAAGTCCTACCTCCTTAATTCTTTGCAAAGTCTGTAGCTAATGCCCCATGAGGATTTAAAAAAATCCATAAGCTAAGATCTACAACTTTCTGCAGTATCCTCTGAAGATTCACAAAAGAAAGGTAAGATGTTGCTAATGTTTCACCTGCTGTTGCTGCTGCAGACAGTACATCTGAGGAAATACCTCACTACAAAACACCTTCTGAGGAAAAATGTCCTGTTATAATATGAGAGCTGAATCTGAATTAAAGAGAAAAGTGACCCTCTTCACAAAAACGAATATTCTTTCCTCGCAAAATAAAAGACTAAGGGGTCTTTTCCACAAAAATAAAAAGCCCAGAAAAATTTGAAGTTAGGTATTGCATTTGGAGCAGTTGAATATCATTGTATAGATTTCTACATATCTAGCACTTTGTGGGGCAGTGCTAACTGTGAGGGGGAAGGTGGGTATGTATCTAACGTCTTGAAAGGACTTTCAGGAAAAAAAGTGGTATTTCAGTAACTATTTCAGAGTGACATCATGCCATAGATTATAAATTGCTCCAAAACAGAGATTGCCTCTTATTTATGCACAATGGGGCCCAAATATCAACTGAGGACTTCGGAAGCTCCCATGATATTAGAATTTGCTAATAATAAGTCATTGTATGATGTTGCATGGTGTTATGGTTTAGACATGACATTGTGACACATTGATTTTTTTTTTCTTTGTGGGGTAAAGATTGTAAATGTGGTAACTGTAGTAATGGTAAATTTTACAACTTATGAACATTGAATGCCATCCAAAAGAATATCCTGTCTAGTTTCAAAGGCGGGCAAAGTCGGTCAGAGTTATGGGCGGAATGAGAAAAAATGACTCTCAAGAGCTATGTGTTGTAGAAAATTATGCATGAAATTTTAATGCATTTGAAGTCGATGGGAATTTTACCATTGACTTCAATGGGATGAGAATTTCACCCAGTATGTTAGTTCACTGATTTTTTTTTTTTTTTGTCCTAGCCATATGTGGTGAACTCACTATGATGCTCCAGGGTGCAATCTGGAGTAGTGAGCAGCTGTGTTAACCCTGCCCTGCAAACTTGGGTGCCTCACAATGCTTTGCTTCCACCTGGGCCACTCATAAACAGCCTTCCAACATGCAGGTCATACCTTGAGTGTCTGTGTATAGGTGCAACCTGCCAGCCACACATCAGTCACACTCTGGCTTCCACCAGTCTAGGTTACCACTTGCAGGGTCACCCCAACACACTCCCAGTTCCGGATTTCCTCCCAAAACATTTGTTTTGCGCTATCCAGCTCTCTCATGGACAGTCCAGATATATTAGGTCCATTGCCCCTTTAAAGGGATCAATATACAACAGTTTGCAATCCTAAATGGAGTTACTACACAGTTCACAACACTAGATTCATTTTGATTAAAGAATAAAACAAGTTTGTTTAACTACAAGGAGATAGGTTTTAAGTGAATACAAGCCATTAAAAGCAGAAATGGTTACAAAAGAAAGATTTAACACTTTCTAATGCTAAAACTTAACAAACTAGACTTGGTTCAAGATGAAATTCTCATCACCGGTTCCCAGCAACAGGGATGGGATCAATTTCAGGTCAGAATTGCTACCAAAGTCAAATGGCTGCTTCCTTTGTCTTCTTAGGTTAAGAAAAAGAAAGAAAAAAAAGATGGATAGGGAGAGAGAATTTGGGGGTATTTTTACCTCTCACTTTGTAGTCTAATCACCCTTTGAAATGCGTTTTCCTGAGGGTTACCCATAGATAACTTTCATTCCTGCTGTGTGGATCAAGACAAGAAGTCTGGTGAAAGAGTTTCATGCTTTTGTTTGGTAAGATGCAGATCTGTTTACCCAGACTTATCTGGTAAACACATTTCAGCCCTAATTTCAGTTTATGTTCATAAATGTACATATACTGTTGCTACATATATTTGACCATGATATTACTGACTGGCAAGTTATTAGTTTTCTAATGATACCTCACAAGGCATATTTTGTACAAAGATTATTACAGTGGTGTATAAAGTGTGAATATAGGGTGTGGCGTTCCGTTGCATTTACCAACTATCTATCTGTTTTTGACTAACTGGTAAATTCAAGCTGAGGTACCTATATGTCATTGTTAACTTACCTATTGAATAGCTTATATCCCAGTCTCACTTCTTGTGATGAGCATATTGTATTGATTGGGATTGAAATGCTTTGCCAATTCAGGGGAAAAAACAATGTTGTGAGGAAGTTTCTCCCTGCTCTTTTATGCTTCTCTTTTTTATTTCACATTGTAGCAATGGTATTAAACACTGCTAGAACTATATTTGGTCCAAATCTTCACAATCATATTTTAATAGGCAGATGGAAAATTCTCATGTTAGAAAAATCTTGTCTACACTTTTTTTCCCCAGTAAATCAACGAACTGGAAAAACATGAGTTTAGTTTAAAGTTGAAACCATATAATATGTCATGTCACTTTCTAAAAGTATGATGACCCTTAATTTCATTGCCACATTTCCTAATTAATTTATACCATTTATAATTTTAATTTACTTTTAGAGATGATCTGACTTTACTGTTTGATTTGCAGCAGGATGAGATGTGCTCTTACTGAATGTTTAATCTGTGTTTTCCCCACATGTTTTAGCTGGTGAAACTGTTATGCACTACCAGAACAATGGCTTCGCAGAGGAAAAAAAGTTTTTATTTTTTGCATTATAATTACCAATGATGTAATGCATTGAAATGACAACAAACAGTGACATACTTTAAATTTTAAACTGATAGAATTTATTTCTAGATGCAAGTGCAGCAATTACAGCATTTCATAGAGAAATTCCTGAAGGAGAAATAAACATATCAAAGTGTTATTTACTGTGAGAATTACTGACTTGTGAGTAAAGGCAGTTGTCTGGTATGTGAGTTATTCTGATTCATATCAAATATTATTCTACATCCAAAAAAATCTGCTGGGTTAAAAACAATGCCTTGTTTTATTGTTTCCTCTTTACATATCAGTTTACAAGACAACCAATGCTTTAGCAATTAAGCACAGGTTACTCTATAGATACCAGATTTCAGCTTGTGGTGGGGGTGAATGCAGGTTGTCCATTCTGGAATGGTCTGGGACTGCGACAAAACCAGACATGGTTTTGGACTGTATTGGACAGGGAACACCATTTTGAAGCATGCACCCTGCTGGTGTGGGGGCGGGGCACTCTTCAAAATGGTGTTCCCTGTGTGATGTGAGCTTGCATGCATTTTGCATGCAAGGTCATGCCATCAGGGGGAGGAGCTCATGCAGACATGGATGGGCCCACACAATTCCTGGAAATACCAAAATGTCTGGTATTCTGGGGGTGCATGAATGGACACTCTAACACTTAATGGACCAAAGAGTAACTGATTCAAATATGCAAACCATTAGGTTCGTATCCAGAGTATTTCTAATAATTCTAAAATTTCCTTTCAGATAACCTTCAGCAATGAACACAGCCAATTTTTTGATTGATATTTTATTATAGTAGTGTCTAGACACCGTGCTGAGAATGAGGCCCTATTGTATCAAGGACTGTACAAACACCGAGAAATAGTCTGTGCCACAAAGAGCTTACAGTCTAAACAGACAAGCCAGACAAAAGGTAGGAGACGGTCATAGAAATGCACAAGATGAGTGAACAATGTGATGTCTTGCAAATGTCATATTAGTACATGATAGTAAAATCAAAATATGTGGTGGGGTTTTGTTATGAGGGCAATAGTTAAAAGGAAGGGAGAAGATATCTTGAAGGGAACAGGTAGGGGGCCTTATAGGGTAGGAGAAAAGGTATAGGGAAAGGAAGAAGGGAATACGGAGGGCAGGTGGAGTAAGACCAAGGTGAAGAGACTGTGTTCGGGGCGGGGAAGGAGGGGTTTAGCAAACAGCCAATCAGCACATGGGAGATAATGTGTCCACAGTCAAAACTTAGAAAAGACTCTGACATCAACAGTGTCCTTTAGTCCCTTCTGCAGCACCTGTTGTGGCTGATTCATTTTCTGGCTACTGCAGGCTTCAGTTTCTTTGCCCCCCGGGGGCTGGATACACCCTGGAATTTCTTTCTTCCCCAAGCCCACATGGTTTGGGGAATGGAAGTACCACAAGTATCTGAGGGCAATGGATGCTTCCATTCTGGCTTCTGAAGTTTAAAAAAAATAATAATAATACCAGACCATAGACATTGATTCTGTAATTCAGTAATCACGGTTTATTTACATGCTAGTAAAGCTCAAGTACTCAGTTTTTTGTGGGAAGAGAAAATGGTCAAAATTAAATTTGTTTTCAAATTCAAAATGGTCATTTTGTTTAACTATTTGCTCAGCTGTAATATTCCTTGTGGTGGACTTCTGACCTCTACCAAGCTTTAATATGACTTTTTTATGTTTGTACGCTACCAAGCTCAACACGTAAAGCTTTCTAACCCTGTTTGGCTCACCATTGCCAAAGAATGTGAATTCGTGGCCTTTAGTTTTTGTAATAGTTAGCTGCTGCCAACCTATCGTCAGCAATTCTTATTCCCACTAGGATGTTACAAAAACTCTTGGTAAGTGACTTAACTATCTGTGCTTAAAAAAAGGCCAGAAAGCATAGCAATTGAAGACTCCAATTTTAAGAGTCACTGGGCACCCATTCCTTTCACACTGCAGCTTATAACTGAACTCATATAAGACATAACTGAACACAAATGGGAACATCTCTTTTATACAACTGAACTCTCTAGCTTCCAAGTTTAGAAGGAATCGGTTGTCTGCCATCTGCCTGCTGGGAAATAACCTCAAAGGCATGGTTGTTCAAATGGTTGGCTTTCTAGGACGCTTCTTAATAGCATGACCTAACCTACTATATCCAAAACCTATGGTGTGAATACAATCAGCTTAACTAATGCATGTTGTGATTATTCCTAAGTGAAACTTCTTTTTACTTTTTAATCTTGTGGGTTTTGTATAGCCAGACACATTTTGAAAGGCTCGTTCTTGCAAGTTCGCCAAACCTAGTATCACCTTTAAAGAGGTTTGGAGTTCAGAGTGGACAGCTCTTGACAGCTTGTTCTCTATATTAGCTCTTGCCTTTTGTCCTGAAAGATTAATAGAGTTATGTTCACGTGCATTTACAGAATGAAGCAGGTTATTCTTGTAAGAATATGTCTACCTGTGTTGGCACTATGGAAATCCCACTTTTCTCTAAAGTACGCTATACAGTAACAATTTTATGAACCATTAATATTGTTCTTCTGCTTCACTAATAATGCCAGCCTTGAAAACTCTTTTGTCTGCTCCTCCCTCAAACTTTTCCACAATTCTCCCTATATATAGAATATGCCCTCTGAACTGACCCATAAAGTCACTATACTCTCTTCATTCAAATCCTTCCTTTGTGTCTCCTGGGCCTTCCTGATCTCCATTCCCTGGTAGCATGGCTCTATAAAAACAATGGGATTCTAAAGCCAGCAACTCTCCTGGAGTCTTCTTTAAATGGATATGCTCACCCCAGATGGGCTGTATTATCTTTCTCCTAATGGTTTGTGGGGCCAATAAATTTTCCCCAGTCTCTTCCAGGAGAAGATGTATCCCTACCACAGATAGAATTGAGTCCTCTTTCCATGGGGGAGAGTATTGATCTCTGTGTGTATCCGGAGTGCATTTACATGCCTAGAGACAAGATAAGGTGGGTGAGGTAATATCTTTTATTTTACCAATTTCTGTTGCTGAGAGAGAGATAAGAACATAAGAGCGGCCATACTGGGTCAGACCTATGGTTCATCTAGCCCAGTATCCTGTTTTCTGACAGTGACCAATACCAGGTACCCCAGAGGGATTGAACAGAACAGGTAATCATCAAGTGATCTATCCCCTGTCACCCATTCCCATTTTCTAGCAAACAGAGGCTAGGGGCACCATCCCTGCCCATACTGGCTAATAACCATTGATGGACTTATCCTCCATGAATGTATCTAGTTCTTTTTTGAACCCTGTTACAGTCTTGGCCTTCACAACATCCTCTGGCAAGGAGTTCCACAAGTTGACTGTGTGTTCTGTGAAAAAATACTTCCTTTTGTTTGTTTTAAACTTGCTGCCTATTAATTTCATTTGGTGACCCCTAGTTCTTGTGTTATGAGAAGGAGTAAATAACACTTCCTTATTTACTTTCTCCAAACCAGTCATGATTTTATAGAATGCTATCATATTCCCCCTTAGTCGTCTCTTTTCCAAGCTGAAAAGTCCCAGTCTTATTAATCTCTCCTCATATGGCAGATGCTCCATATCCCTAATAATTTGTGTTGCCTTTTTCTGAACCTTTTCTAATTCCAATATATTGTTTTTGAGATGGAGCGACCTCATCTGTACTCAGTATTCTAGATGTGGGCATACCATAGATTTATCTGTCTTATTAGCTATCCCTTTCTTAATGATTCCCAGCATTCTGTTAACTTTTTTTGACTGCTGTTGCACATTGAGTGGAAGTTTTCAGAGAACTACCACAATGACTCCAAGATCTCTTTCTTGAGTGGTAACAGCTAATTTAGACTCCACCATTTTATATGTATAGCTGGGATTATGTTTTCCAATGTGCATTACTTTGCATTTATCAACATTGAACTCCATCTGCCATTTTGTTTGACTTCACTATCTTGAGATAGTATCATTTGCACATTTTGCCACCTCACTGTTTTCCAGGTCATTTATGAATATGTTAAACAGGACTTGTCTCATTACAGACCCCTGGGAGACACCACTATTTACCTTTCTCCATTCTGAAAACTGACCATTTATTCCTACCCTTTGTTTCCTATCTTTTAGCCAGATACCAATCCATGAGAGGACCTTCCCTCTTATCCCATGACTGCTTACTTTGCTTAGTAGCCTTTGGTAAAGGACCTTGTCGAAGGCTTTCTGAAAATATAAATACACTATATCGGGTTGGCAACCTTCAGCACGCGGCCCATCAGGGTAATCCGCTGGCGGGCTGCGAGACATTTTGTTTACATTGACCGTCCACACGCATGGCTACCCGCAGCTCCCAGTGGTTGCAGTTCACCTTTCCTGGCCAACGGGAGCTGTAGGAAGCAGCGCGGGCTGCAGGGACGTGCTGGCCTCTGCTTCCTATACAAAATTTGGGGTAACAAATTGGCATCCCTGGGTGGGCATTGTGCTCAAAAGTGCTAAGAGCCCCACGCTGGGCTCAAAGGTGCTATTAAAACCATAAGGCTGAAGGCATTATTTTGAGGCCCAAAGAGAGTGTATAGCACTCCTTATTGGATAAAAGGACAATAGACAACAAGCAGCTTTTTTTTCCTTTTCTTTTTCATCCTCTTTCGCTTCTCTTGTTTATTTTAATTTTCCTTATTCTTTCTTTTTACTGATCTCTTCTATGAGTTCAAGAAAAGGTAAGTTACGTCAAAGGTAAGAACATAAATGTAGGTAATTATGGTAAATAAAATATTTTGTTCATAAGATGTCAAAAGTAATTGCTGTAGAGTATATAATCCTGAAACTATGGTGAAACTAAGTGCTTTCCTGTTCTGAGGAACTGGAAGGTATAATTTGTTTGTGCTTTCCTATTCTGAGGGATAGGAAAGTAGAGTTTTCCTGCTCTGAGGGATAGGAAAGTAAAGTTTCTCCTTGCTTCCCAGTTCTGAGGGATCAGGAAGTAGGAACTTTTGTTTTACTTTCCTGTTCTGAGGGATTGGGAAGTAAAAAGTGAGTATAAATCACAGAAAACGCTGTCTATTGGGATTGGATATTTGTAATGGCCTTACTGACGTATCACTATTTTTATTACAAGGTGATTCTAGATAGTGAAAAAGGGTAACATCTAGTATCAATAATATCGAAATGACCATGAAAGGAAACTGAGGCACAATGATAATTCAGAAATGATGTTGGAAAACAGCATGGGGAATTTTGTAAAGAAAATTGGATGGGGCTTTGGAAAGAAATATGTTTTTATTGGGCCTGGTGCCTATCAACAATTATGCAAGCAATGGAAACAATGGATCCAACCAAAGAAGAAAGTCTTGCTCTTAACGGAACTACAAAAAGGAAAAGAAACAAGTTGCCTTGCAAGGACTCTTGCTTACAACTACAACTCTAGATATAGAAATGAATAAAGCATTAAAGGAACTAAGAGAACTAAGAAAAGAGAGAGCTAATCTAAGAGCAGAAGCTGACACATTGAGAGCCAGTATTCTGATTCAATCACTTCAGATGGTTGAGCCAAAAAAGGAACTAAGTAAAATAAAAGAGGAGTGGGAGAAGCTAACAGTAGAATGTAGAGAATGGAAACAGAAGGCAATTAATAGAGAAGCTGCAATGAAATTGATTGTCTCAGATGCGAAAAAGGAGAGAAAGTTAAATCATGAAGCATGTAGAAGGAACATTCACACATTAGAGGAAGAATTGAAAACTAACCAGGGAGCCATAGCAGCCATTAAATCCCTATGTGATAAAAAGGCGGAATCAGATGCAGAAGACATGGGTCCTCCTTGTATCCCAAGGAATCCATTCCAGAATTTTATAGTATACCAAGAGAAGAGCCAGAAGAATATCAAAGGCCACCTCCTGTAGTTCCAATTATTACCTCCATAGTAACCAAAACTACCGCACAAGGACACAAAGAAGGTACAGAAGAAAGGGTAGAGGAAAGACCCTATACCCCTGAACAAATTAGAGCTCTTGGAAAATCTATGGGTCCTTTGAACAGAAACACAGTGATCAGATGGTTAGCTAAGACAACAGGGATACCTGGATTAACAGGAAGTGATCTCTCTACATTAATAAAAGCATGCATGAATTCAGATGAATTTGCTGGACTTCCTTATGACATCCAGGGAGGAGGAGAAGGTGATACTGATTTATTAGGAAGAGGAATTTTGAAGTTTTTCTTTCCTGGAGAAGATCCAGTGGTATGGTTTCATCAGGAGAAGCAAAAACCAAAAGAAAGACCTGAACCATATATAGCCAGGAAGAAATTATTCTATAAACATGTGGGAATCATTCCACTGGGATATCAACTAATATATGATTCCCCACAGTTTAAAAGAGCATTAATGCTAGACTTTGGTCCAACCATCAGAATGGCAATGGTCTCTGATGATCCTGCACAAACCCCTCTGCATATTGTAGAAGATAAAGTAAGAAGACAGTGTGAAATACAGAGGTATACCATGCCACCTTCAAAACCACCTCAGAAAGGAAAACTTTTAAAAGTCTCAGTAATAATTTTCTCTAATAATGGTCCCAAAGAACAAGGAAATCAGCAGAACCAACGAAACAAAGAAGGGTTAAACCAAGAATAGGATGGGAACAAAAAAATTGTTCCTTATGAAAGGAAAGGTGATCCAGGATGAAATTGGCTATGGAGAAAATTGCTGCAGTATGAACCTTACAAACAAATCAATGGGTTACTTACAGAAGAACTATTTTAAAGATTGGCAGACCATGAGAATAGTGCGTCTATGGCTCCATCACACCGTAGAAATCAGGAATAGGGAGGCCGAGCACCCTCTATCTCCCCGATATTGGCAAAAGAAGATCATATTAATTTAGTGGCACATTTACAAACAGATGACTGGGGGAGACCCACTGTATATGTGGAATTTAATAGGGGAGTGTTCAGACAAAATATGTTGATAGACACCGGGGCCACATTTTCTTTAGTTAGCACAAAGAATAAGGATTTATTTGGACCTCCTGTGACATCGGTTATTAAAAAACGGTAATAATTGGGAACGGGGAGAACAGCAGGAAGCTTTTATGCAACTTAAGAAAACATTAGTACAAGCCCCAGCTTAAGCATACCCAAAAGTAGAACAATCTTTTGTGCTTCAATTGGCTACTACTAGTACTGGAATGACTGCTGTACTGAGTCAAGACCATGGTACAGGTCTTCGACCAGTGGCATATGCCTCTAAGGTTCTGAATGGAGTAGAACAAGGATTTACTCCTGTGAAAAAGAGATACTAGCCTTGGTTTGGGCTCCACAACATTGAGAGTATTTAGTAGGACTATCCCCAGTGCTTCTTAAAACATCCCATTCTCCTGCAAAATATGTCTTATCAGGAAGAATTAATGATGGACATGTATCTAGTCCTAGATTAGCCTTACTGAATAAAAATGTAACAATGGAAAAAGTTCTAAGTCTATCACCAGTTCCTTATGGCCTCATAATTGAAGGGGAACAACATGAATGTCCCTTACCAGAGATTCCTCCTGAAGGACCTATATTATTCCAGGATGGAGCAATTCTAAGTGAGATCATGGATAGAATAGATGTAATTTGGTTTGTGGATGGGTCGAGCTTTTACGAGGAAGGCAACGCATACATGGGATATGCAGCTGTAAGGATATCTGATGAAAAGGTCTTCAAGGGACAGTGTTTACCTCATTTGGCACAGGCTCCTGAAATTGTAGCTGTAACAGTAGCATTGGAAAATACGCCAACAGATGAAACTGTGTCTATTTTCACAGATTCTGAATGGGTCTTACGGGCTATCATAGATTGGATGCCTCAATGGCAAAAGAGGGGCATGAAATCAGCAGATAGTAAATACATTGCTCATGCTGAAAAGTTGGTAATAGTGGATCCTTTTACTAAATGGGTGGGAGGCAATCCGCACAAGAAATAATACAGTGTTAACTATAGCTAGAGTTCTGGTGGATCAAGTTATGATGAGATGGGGTGGGGTATCCCTAAAGCAGGGGTCGGCAACCTTTCAGCAGTGGTGTGCCAAGTCTTCATTTATACACTCTAATTTAAGGCTTCGCATGCCGGTAATACATTTTAACCTTTTTTAGGTCTCTCTCTATAAGTCTATAATATATAACCAAACTACTGTTATATGTAAAGTAAACAAGGTTTTCAAAATGTTTCAGAAGCTTTATTTAAAATTAAATTAGAATGCAGATCTTATCCGTTTAGTGTGATCCTTGCCCTTGCTTTTCCTTGCTGAGTTTTCCAATGTCTGATACGTATTTGGATACTTTAAGCTGCACACAGGCTTCTGAGTGATCACTCGTTAACTGGCTCCGAGAGGGACAGAGGACAGATTTCATGTGTGAAAATACCTGTTCACACAGGTATGTGGATCCAAATGCTGAAAGCATTCAAATGCAATTTTCTTCAAACAGTTAAATTTCACTGGCAGGGACATCCAGCAGGTCAGAATAGAGGCCCCATGATCCCTCTCGGTAGCTTCAAGTGTGCTCCACAGATGCACCAACTTTGATGTCCACAATTCTGAGCTTTTTAACTGAATGAGTTGCATTTTGAAATTTTCAACATCCATCCACTGAAATACAGACAAATCCAAGTAGTTTTCGTTGAACTTTTCAGGTTTAATTAGAAAAGAAAGCATTGGGCCAAATCGCTGGAAATCTTGAAATCTGTCAGAAAATTCTGATTCCAGTTCTTGCATGTACTTTCCAGTCTCATCGACATTGATAGTGCAACGTGTCAATAGCTCTTTTATGAGTTGGAAGTAGCGGAAAGTAGAAGTTTGAATATCCCTGGAAAAAACTGCTAGTTTCACAACAAATGCTTTCCAGGCTTCATAAAGATCCAGAACTGTTTGCCCTGCACCCTGGAGACAGAGGTTGAGTTTGTTTAGGTGAGCAGTGATATCAGTTAGAAACATGAGCTTACACAGCCATTTGTCATCATCCAGTTCGGGGTAGTTTTGTTCTTTTTCCGACAAAAAGGCCTTGATTGCATCAAAATAGCTTACAAAGCACACCAAAACCTTGCCACGACTTAGCCACTGAATGTTGCTGTGAAGTCGGATGTCGTTATAAGCACTGTCCATCTCTTCTAGCAGATATGGTTATGTATAAACACATAAAAGAAAAAGGCCATGTCCTAAGCTCTATTTGGGAAAGACCGGTTAGAATAGTCAATAAAGCAATCCCTACAGTGTATCAATTGGATATTCGACAAGGAAAAAGAAAGGTGTCAAAATGGGTTCACTCATCACAGTTGAAAAAGTGCAAGGGAAAACAAAATTAATTAATATCTCTATTATAGGATCAGAAAAAGATAAGATAGGAAAAATGCGGAAAGAAGGAATATTGAATGAGATGTGGGATGAAGGAGATTGGTACCCATCTGCAGCTTCCTCTACCTGGACAGAACAAGAGTTAGATGAGTTCCTGGAAAATTTGCCTGTTCTTCAACCAGCTAGTCAGAGTTCAAGGGTGGAGCAATCATCCCAAATAGAAGTTGTACTTTATCAAACAGAAGGACAACCCTTGAAAGTTGTAACTTCATTAGGAAAGGATCAATGTAGGAGACCAATAGCCCTGATGAAATTAGAGGGAGAAAAAATATGGCAGATGGGTTATCTAGACACAGGATCTTCATATTCCATGTTGAACAACATAAATAACCCCTCATATTTCTTACCCTATATTTCCTCAGATGTAGCTGAAGTGTGAGGAATATTGGGAATAAAAAGTGAAGTTCCTGTAACAATCCCACTGAAAGTGAATATGGGGAATAAAGAAATACAGAATATACATTTTGGAGTTGGGACAGAATGGACTCGGAATAATAGGCATGGACATCCTTAATGCTTTACAATGTACAATAGATTTAGATAAAAATATCCTGTGGGCCAGGTGAAAAGAATACTGTCAATAAAATAGATGTATATACGAGTAAAGTAGTGAGTTGTTTTTATTATTTTTATTTGCCAGAGAAAGAAAAAGGGAAGAATAGAATAGATAATTAAAATGGCAGTTTGGTTTGAGGAAATCCCGAATATGGAGGAGGATGAAATGAGAGATTTAATGGATGAAGCAATAAGAGATTTATTAAATGTAGATGTGCCAATAGATGAATTTATAAGACTAGATGCAGCAGTGGATGAAAGAGATACAGATGAAGAAAGTGGGATTGAGGAAGAGGAAGAAAGAGCTCCCCCTCTAATTGTGTCCCAGATATATTTAGATCAGTACATGAGACCGATGGTTCCAATCCAAATTATTGAGGCAGAAATTGAAACTTTCTGATATATGGATACTGGGTCATTGGTTTTGATAATAAATACAGCAATAAATGTGGATATTACACAATATATGTCAGGGGATACGTACACACTTACGGGACTATTGGGAAAACAAATATTTATTCCCTTAAGTATTCCTCTATCTATTGACATAGGTATTCAGTGAATAGATAATGTATGATTTGGTTTAGCGAATATGGGAGTCGGTAATAGAGGACTCATTGGTATAGATATTATAAAAAGGTTAAATTGTATGATAGATATAAAAGCAAAAGTACTATGGAAAGTTGAATAAGAAGCAAAAATAAAAAAGGTATAATATAAAAGGTCAAATATTGATAGATAAAAATCAAGTATAGTAATAAGAACCGTTATAAGTATAGAATAGAAAATAAGTGTAATAATAAGATTAACAATACTAATAGTATGTGTAGAAATAAGTTATACTAATAGTAAATATCAGAATAAGTTGAATTAACAGTAAGATAATAAATTAGTGATAGTAAAGTGACAATATTTTAATCTTAAATAAACAGGGAAAGAAAGAAAGATAGTCAGAAAGGAGAACATCAAGTCAAGAATAGAAAGAGATAAGAAATGGCAGGAGAGTGGTCTTGTGATTTACCAGATTTAAATGAAAATGAAATGATGGACTTAATAAACATGCCTGAGAAAGAATTAGAAGAGATAATCAAGGATTTAGAAGGTATAGACAACATAGAGGAAGACAGTAACAAATCCCAGTCCACAGATAGAGCCATAGAGGAAACAACTGAGGGTGAGGAAGAAGCAGCTCACCTGTTAATGATAACCCAATTAATAATAGTCCCTCAAGAGAGAGAGACCTTCGGTCCCGGTACTGCTAAACAACCCAGGGGTTAGAGTAGGGATACTCTGCCAAATCGATACAGGGTCGTCAATGTCTATGCTAAATATAGACTTGAATGTAGATCTCGGCCCCTACCAATCAGGAGATACTATGCTGCTTAATGGGGTAGGGGGACAAATCCCCATCCATATTAGCCAGCCCATGTGTATCAGCATAGGGAATCGGCTGATTTTGACTCGCTTTGGATTAATGCATAGGGGCATGGGAGGACATGGAATTATTGAAGTAGACCAGGGGTCAGCAACCTTTCAGAAGTGGTGTGCCGAGTCTTCATTTATTCACTCTAATTTAAGGTTTTGCGTGCCAGTAATACATTTTAATGTTTTTAGAAGGTCTCTTTCTATAAGTCTATAATATATAAGTAAACTGTTGTATGTAAAACATTTTAAAAACCTTATTTACTTAAGAAGCTTCATTTAAAATTAAATTAAAATGCAGAGCCCCCCGGACTGGTGGCCAGGACCCGGGCAGTGTGAGTGCCTCTGAAAATCAGCTCGCGTGCCGCCTTTGGCACGCGTGCCATAGGTTGCCTACCCCTGAAGTAGACGTTATCAGAATTTTAAATTTTCTCATAGATTTGAATCATCAAGCCTTATGGACCGCAGTATAATTGTATTGAATGTGTTTTATTAAAGATTTAAATATTAAAATAACTTATTGTTCAGAATTAGAATAATATTGTTGGGTTATTGTTAATATAGGGTGTGTTGATTTTTTAAACAATATATTGTTGGAAGTGATTTAGGGAAAGTTAATATTATTAAAAGCTTTTGTTAAAATAAATTATTAAATTGTTTTGAAAAGAACAGAGTCTCTCATTCTTTATATCTTTCAGAAGGGGAAGCCAAATGGTAGAAGATGTGGTTCTATTCATCTTGGCTCTTCTGGGTATTCTACTATGGTGGTGTGAATTCAGACACAACACCAATGATCCAATGGGCCAAGTCTCATCCCAGTGATAAGGTCTTGGCTATTAATATAGAGGAATGTGTTTTCACAATTCCTAAATTAAAAAATACGGTAACAAAAATAGTAATGGGACCTGTTCGAATTATAGAGTTTATAGCACAAAATTATATGGGTAAGGTACTCATCACAGATGATGCCAACAAATGTAGTATTCTATTCAGAGATCAAGAAAATGCAATATTGATGTGGCAAAGGTCTGATGAGAAATCACCACAACCTTCAAATTGTACATGGAAATTGGAGGAAGAAATAGGAACCATATGTGGTAAAGTAGTTAGGGTTGGGCCATGGCAGTGTACACTACTAGAAGGATTAAAAATAATTGCACGCTCACCAAATGTATTAGTAAGTACAGAAGAGAGGATGGATTCAGGTATAGAACCCACAAACCCCAGAAGAGAGTTATGAAAAGAACAATGAAGGCAAACACAAAAACAGTGGATCAAACTGAATCCAGCAACTATTGTTAACAGTATTCAAGGCTGCGAGTTCACAATTTGAAAGAATGATAGGGCAAAAGCAATAACCATTATCATGGGTCCTATAAAAGCCATAGAACAAAGTGTGGAAGATAAGAGATGGAAGTTTGTTACAACGGATTATGATGCTCATAAGTGTTTTATTGTGTATGCCTCTCAAGGGCGGGGACACTTAATGACCCATCCGGATTATCATACCGCACCAAAGCCATCAAATTGTGATTGGGATGCTGCTGATAATATGGTTAAAATATACGGGAAAGTAGTAAGAGTGGAACAATGGCAATGTGCCATAATAGAGGGACCAAATTTAATGGCACGATCAGATAATTTAATCCTATATCTGAATAAGAATTCCTCCTGTGCCATCATAGCATGGTACATCCCTTCATGGAATAAGAAGAGTTCAAAACAATACTCATACAATGATATCATAATTTTGTTAATTTGACAGAAACTCACTTTCAAATTATAGACCCGCAGGGAGGGGTCAGTAGAATAGATGTTTGGTGTGAATTACGAGTTGCAATTATATATAAAAATCAGATAAAATTACAGATACCATGGTATGCAAATATGATAGAAGGTGATAAATGTGAAAAAGGAAATTTGGGTCAAGTGATATTTCATTATTGGTGTGAAGGTACTGTAAATATAACTAGAAGATGAGGAAGTGTGACTTGGAGAACTCATGGTCCTTACTTTAGCTATCCTTTCTCTTTTACATGGATATCTAAACCAGAGTCAATGGGCATTGGTCCCTATGTTGTGAAAGAGGATCTAAAAAATCAGTTGATAATAGATCCCATATTTTCTTTAGAGAATATATGGGATCTATTAATAATAGATCTACACCATATGAATATTTCCCATCAAAATCCAGATGCAAAAAGTACACTAACCCATTATTTGAGAGCTGGAAACAGTAGATGGAAACTCAACTTCAACTAAGAACTCCAACCAATAAAATGAAAAGAGATTTGATGGGTACGATATTAGGAGGAACAGGTACAAGCTTAGGTGTGTTAAACAGCATAGATACCAAGGTATTGGCCAATACCTTAAATTCAGTGGGGCAACAATTGGGATCAATCTTGAAACCTTTAACAACATCTCTGAATGATATGAGTGTTAGTCACCATTTTATCACAAATTTGCTTCCTGGCTGGGAAAAAATACAAAGAAAAGATAATTTGACTATTCTAAAGACAGTAGAGGTATTGCAAGATAATGTATCCTTAGCTTTAGCATATATCCAGGCATAAACTTGGACCAATGGTGTGGTAAAAGATATTATAAGAGATGGAATGAGTGGTATTTTCCCTCTTGAAATAAGAAGTATTATGTGGAAACATGCCTCAGAAGCTGAGAAAAGATTGTACTCTTAGTGGAGAATGGTAAATTTCACATACAATCCTCAGTTGTACCAAGCAACCATATTCATAATTATGATGTCTAAAGCCCATATTGAATGGATATCTCCAATTGTATCACTTGGTTTATATATTAACGCAAGTATAATGCAACCAATTGAACATAAACGTTGGGCAATAAAGCAGAATCAAACGTAGAAAACTGCAGAACTTGAGGCTTGTATGGAAGAATGAGGAATTGGATTTATTTGTAGTAATGATCTGATTCAACCTTATGACATATGTTTAAATGAAGAAAGAGGAAAATGCCATTACCAATTAGATCCTTTTCCATTTAATGGTTCGATCATTGTATATGTTGGAAGCAGGGCCGGCTCCAGGCACCAGCCTAGCAAGCAGGTGCCTGGGGCCGCCAATGAAGAGGGGGGCGGCACGTCCGGCCGTTCGGCGGCAGGGCCGTCACTCCCTCTTGGAGCAAAGGACCTGCCACCGAATTGCCGCCGTAGACTGAAGCGGCGGTAGAGCTGCCGCCGCTTGCGAGCATGGCTTTTTTTTTTTCTTTTCCCCTACTTGGGGCGGCAAAAACGCTAGAGCTGGCCCTGGTTGGAAGAAAATGTGTACGAATTAGAAGTTGGTGCACATTATTTGAAGTAAATTACATATACAATGTAACCCATAACCCTTATAAAAATAAGTGCTTATGTAATATTACCTCACTGATTGGTTGAGATTTCAAGTTTGCATCACCCAAAATTGAGAATGAGGAAATTAAAGATCAATATCAGATATATGAGAGAATTAACCCAATCCCTAAATTTAGTTAGGCAATTAACGAATCATCCTGAATTACAAAGACAATTACAAAAGGCCCAGGAGAATGCACAGAAAGCTATGATTACTGTCCACCATTCCACTAAGAAAATTGAGCAAGTAATTGAGCATATAAGAAGTGATACTAAACATAGATGGTGGGAAGTGTTTTTAGGATGGTCCCCCACAGCAATGGGATTCTTTAATGTCATTTTACATCCCATTGTGATAGTCTTAGCATTCCAAGTTCTAATGATAATTACGCTTATTGTCCTGGTATACTGGATCAAGCGAAAATTCAAACAACTAAAGTACATGCAGATCCCCTACCTGAAAAGGAATTATTATGACACACCAAGGAGTGTAACAAAGTGAGAATCAAGGGTGACGAGGGATTGTGCCAGTATGAAGATATGGTGGCTCAGTTTCCAGCAAAGGAAAGACTTGAGTCCACTCTGGACTAAGAGACCACGCTTATTGAACTCACTGGATTACGACAATGCTGGATAGATAAATGAGTTTATCATACCAGCAAGGAGGGGAGTGTTACCAGAGGCTTTCTTTTACCTTTCTTTTTCAGTTGCTTAACTTCTGTGTAGTTTGCAGCACCCTGGAGAGAGATACTGACAGCCAGAAAGGGGAGTGAGAAACATCATAACAATTCACCTCTCCCAATTAGCATTTCAAAGTGTTAGCATCAGAGTGCTTTAGTGTGTAAAAAACAGTAGTTAGTTTTAGGCTAGATGTTTTAGGGAAATTATAATTAATGATAGTTTGTAGTTAAAAGTCCAACATGGCCACTGCTATTATTTTCTATTAGGAACTTCCAAGATGGAGGACACAGACTAAAGTGACCAATAGCAAATCAGAAACAAGGGTCGAACAAAGTTCAGGAGAATGAGTCAAAACACCAGCAGGAAGGAGGCAGAAGGAGGAGTAGCTATGATGGAAGGGCAAAGCTGATTGGCTGAATGGGTTGCCACCCACGCAGGGAGCAAGCATCTTGAAAGGTCAACCAATCAGAAAAGGTCAGAGAACTGAATATAAGAAGAGAGCTGGCAAGCTAGACGGTGTGTGGTAGGAGAAGAAGAGAGAGAAGGAGAAGATCATCGAGGAGAAGAAGCAGCAGCAGAACACTAGAGAGAGCGGAGAAAGAAGGAAAAGATTGGAGAGTGTGAAAGAGTGACAGAGAAGAAGGACCTAAAGACGAGTCAGAAGGATTGAGAAAAGGAGTGTAAGTCTGATTTTTGCTTATTTTAAGAAAACCGCTTGTCTGTATGCCTGTCAATAAAGTTGGATGCCTGCTGCTGAGTGAGAACTGCCCCAGCCCATCCTGTAAGCAGCCAGCCACTGGTTGCAGAGTGGTAATTGTTAATTGTTTCATGTTTGTTTAATGCTATATTGTAACACAGTTTTATGCATATGCATCGGGTACTTGTATGCCAAATTGTAGCACGTCTAAGGTTATTGTATTTTAGGCCTTATGCATATCTATGAAAAGTTCAGTGTGTATCAATATTGCAACACTGTATTTGTCATAACAGTCTGGGTAGTCTCTTGTACCATTTAAATGCAAGATCTTTATAAGTAATCCAATTGTGACTTATTGCCTATTGTACATTGTAATTTCTTTCTTTTTCTGCTTTATTAGATACATTGTAGCCACCTAACTTTCTTTTAATAAATAAGACTGTTTTCAAAGTATTGCTGCTTGTGTGCCTATTCTTGATCAGAGGGCTGTATCCGTGTCCTTTCAAGGGTTAGCAGGATTAGCCTGTTCTGGGGAGTCCTCTGCGGGTCAGAGACAAACTTCCTGGTAATATCCAGCAATTCCCTTAGAGCAGGTCACTACCTTCCACCCCATTTGGACAGAACAAATTAAGAAATCAATTTATAATTATAGGAAGACCAATATTGAAGTGCCTTGGGTCCAAAAATTGTGGTAACAGTGGGAGTGAAATTGTAGTGTAGACACTTCCATTGTTAGGTCAAAGTAAGATGCCCTGCATTGAGCTAACTCTATAGTGTGGACCAGGCCTGTGTTAGTTTCCAAGACCTGATGAAGAGCTCTGTGGGAGCTCAAAAGCTTTGAGTCTCTCTCACCATCAGAAGGTAGTCCAATATTACATCACCCATATTGTCTCTCTAATATCTTGGGATCAACATAGCTACAACACCACTGCATAGAGCCAAGATACTCCTATATATCCCATGAAAATCTTTATGCCTTTGCATGAAGTTTGATTCAACCCTTGCTGGAGCTGTCAAAGATGCTCAAATGTGTTATGCATAAACCAGCCTAACATCCACTGTTTATATTAGAACCTATTATCTGTTACTAAACTGTAAATGTTCCAATGCCTTAGAAGTTCTTAATACTTCTAAAGTTAAAAAATTAATTCCAAATATATCCTATATAACAAAATAAATGTGTTTAACTTTAAATAATTAAAACAATAACTTCCTTCTTTTCTTATAATTTGGAATATGCCAGTTGGTAAGAATCATTTTTAGTTTTGCATTTTTATTTATCAGTGGCCCAAGCAATTTACTCATTAGCTAAAATTGAGTTTTCTTGTTTCTTCTTAACAGAAGTTTTGATTAGCATCCATGCTGAATTTTCATTTTGTACATCTAGTGTGTGTAAGTGTTTGTATTTTTAAATCTTTCAGGTATTAATGTTATCAAAACACGTTTCAAATTCCAATGCAGACAGTTGTTTGTACTATTTTTAAACATACCATATTGATCAATGTAACTTAATATCACCAACTACACACAAAGTTAAGTCATTAGAGTTTTTGTCTGGGTCTATGACTAACAGATCCTTTGATAATTCTGTGTTTTTTTATATTACTTTGTTTTTCAAATGTCTAGTTGGAATCTTACATAAAATCATCCTCTAAACAGTCATCATGCTCAATATAGCCCAAAATAATTGTGTGTGTGTGTGTGGTGTAATATTTATTTTCATTATGGGCCTCAAGTGCATCTGCCAATATTATGTTTTCTAAATCAGGTTTGCTTCTTAGCTGTAGTATTGCTGATTGTATATGATCTGTATGTAATTTAAATGTACCACCTTTAATTGATGTATCTGCATTGAGTTTAGAAAATACAGCAGTGCAGTGCCACAATTGACATAATAAAAACATATTTAGACATATTTTAACATCTTTCTGATCAATCAACCAGGACTTATTCTCTTGGTTTTTATTGATTTGTGGACACAAAATTGTGTGTGTGTGTGAGAGAGAGAGAGAGGAGAAGAATGTAAAATGTGTTTGCAGGATCTGAGAGGAAGCTAGTTAATAATATAACACGACTAAAATGAAGTCAGGACCTTTTTCCTAGAATCACAGAAACAGGGGTGCTGGAACAATTTGTATAGTGGGGGTGCTGAGGGCCATTAATCCAAACTGTAAACCCTGTATATGATGGAAACCACTTCAATCCAGGGGGAGCAGCAGTACCCTCAGAACCCCTAGTTCCAGCATCTATGCACAGAAATATAGGTCTGAAAGGGACTTTGAAGAAATCGTTTAGTCTATCACCCCCCCCCCACACACACACACACACATACACTGAGGCAGGACCAAGTATACCTAGACCATTACTGACAGGTGTTTGCCTGACTGAGAATTTTCTCAAAAACATCCAGTGACAGGGATTCTTCAGCCTATCTTGATAACTTATTCCAGTACTTAACTATCCTTATAGTTGAAAAGGTTTTTCTTAATATCTAACCTAATTCTTCTTTAGGATTCAGAGTAAGCCCCTTATTTCTTATCCTACCTTCAATGGACATGGGAAACAGATGATTACTGTCCTCTTTATAACAGTCTTTAACATATATAAACACTATTATCAGGTCCTTCACAGTCTTCTTTTCTCAAGCTTAAACATGCCCAGTTTTTTTAAACCTTTCCTCATAGGTTAGGTTTTCTAAACATATTGATCATTTTTGTTGCTCTCTTCTGGACTTTATCCAATCTTTATCTACCTCTTTTTTCAAGTGTGTTGCCCAACTGGACACAATACTCCAGCTGGAGCCTCACCAGAGTCAAGTAGAGTAGAACATTTCCCTCTCGTGTCTTACATATGACACTCCTGTTAATACACCACAGAATGTACTTGCCTTTATACGACTGCATCACATTGTTGCCTCGTGTTCAATTTGTTATCCTCCTTGACCTCAAGATCCTTCTCTGCAGTATTACCGCCTAGTTAATTTTCTCCATTTTCTATTTGTGCATTTGACTTTTTCCTTCCTGAGTGTCATACTTTGCTCTTGGGCCCACCTTCCAAAGCTCGGAGGCTCACAGCCACAACCTCTGAGAGAAGAAGATGAAGAGTGATCGAAGTTGAGGACTCCCTTCTGAAGGGGATGTAGGCATCCATTTGCTGACTGGTCCTGACCTAACGTCCTGTGAGTTGCACTTCCTACCTTGAGCCTGTATCCATGACACTAAGGAAACATTGCTGAGGCTCATTTGGACCTCTGATCACTATCCCATTCTGGTCATCCATGTGGGGAAGTGGGATGAAGGGATGGAAGGTTCTTTGTGGGGCTGGGGAACAGAAAGGCCTTTGAGGTATAGGGGAGAGGAAACAAGGAGTGGTCAGGGCCATGGCAGGGAGAGGGAGGGGAATTGGGACAAACAGGTAAGGAGGTGCCTGCAAAAACCAGGGAGTGGTGAGGAGGCTGGGCAGTGGGAAGGGAATAGGTTCTCAGGTTGAAGGAGACATTGAGTCAGGAACATTTGTGGGGAGGGAGGCAGTTTGTATGCCTATAAGGTTGAACTCTCAACCTGAAATTATTGCTCACAAATGGGGTTTGGGAAAAAGAGGAGGGATCAGAGAAGACCAGAAAACAAAATGTAATGTTTAATGGCTCATGATTTTTAGTCCAATCTCTTGATTTTTTTGGGTCCAACTTTTGATTTTATAATTTGAAGGCTGGCAACACTGCCTTTATGGCACTGTGGTCAGCAGGAAGACTACCCAGTCCAGCCCAGCCCCTAACTATGGTAATGACTCCCACATTGTTCATAAACCTATCCAGATATCTTGCCAGACCCCAATTTTCATTGTGACCTAATGGGACCACCAAAAAGCACTACTAGAGCTTATAAAATTTATGCATATGTATAATGAAGGTTATAGAAAAATATTTTATGCTCTATTGTAACAATTGGGTATCTGATGCATTATTGACTAACATAGTAAATAGACAGGAGGGGGGGAAATCAAGGTTGTACCTTATTATCTCTAGCAGCATTCTTAAACATAGGCACTAATAAGGTTCCAAATCCTGAAGACCTCACTACAAGTTTACTGAACAGTGATGACTATTACAACAAAATGTACATAGCTATATTCTTGAATTTGTTGCAATCTTATATGCACCCCATTTTCTATGAAAATTTGAGTAATTGAGTTTTATTCACATGAATGCTCATGGAAAATGTACTTTAAACTGATATGTTTTAATTTTCACAGAGGAAATAGTTTATTTTAAATGGATGGGTTTGTGGAAGCAAAAAAAAAACTGACAAAAAGGGGATGCAATGCATAACAGTTTGTTAGCAAGAGTTAGGCTAACTGTAACCCTAATAACGCAAAATTTGTAAAAGCAAAAAATGTGTAAGGCAAGTGAAAAAAAACTGTGTAAAAAGTTGTTGCGACCTTGTGTAAATAATATGAAATGTAGACTAAGAATCTACATTAGTAAGCAAAACAAAATATTAAAATGACCTATGTATAAACAAAATGCAGTTGTTGCTTATTATTGTCTGTAACAAAAAATATAAATGCTTGCTGTAATTGTTTACCTATTGAGAGACCTGTTTAGCTCTCTTCCTTTATGCAATTAATAAAAAAAAAAAAAAAAAGCGTCTGACTTGCTGTACCCAAACAAATAGTAAAAACTCTGTTTTTCTCCGACAATTTGGGGGCTCGTCCGGGATGGCAACGCCCGCAGAGGCACCAACAGCTGCTACGGATAATTCCCCTTTGAACCCCATGGCGCCACAATAGAGGTAGGAGACCTTTTAAAATCTCTATTGGGGTGTCGGAGGAGGACTGTCCATGGGGCCGTCTGTCCCTGTTGGGCTCACGCCATCCGAACTTATTGACTGTGCAGCAAGGTCAAATGCTAAGCGGCTTAGGGAAATTGTTGCCGCCCCCATATGCATATGCGAGGTGAATAGGTATGCACCGGTGTTGAGGGTTTGTTACCGCCTCAGCAGGAGGGGTTTTTACCGCCTCGAGTGATGCATCGAGGTACTTGAGAATAGTACCTGGAGGTACTTGAAAATAGTACCTGGAATAAGGCCTTGGTGTGTGTGTGTGTGTGTGTGTGTACACCAGTGTGAATTAAGAGTTACCGAAAGACGCCCAGAGTACTCTGCAAAGTCTTTTGGCTCGTGACCAGAACTACTCTAACGCAAGCCCGGTAACTAGAGGATCTTTTAGGAGATCCGACCCACGGTAAGCTAACTCGGCCTGGCATCGTCCGGCGAGAAGGCTACCTGGATCTAGGAGTGTGTGAACCCATCTTCCCTCCCCTTTTCCTCTCTGTGTGAGCCACTAACAGTCTGATCATCTCACTGGATGCAACAGAGTAAGCGGCGCCGTCTCTCTGAGACTAGCCGACGCTCTTTGCTGAAGGGAGGTGTAGGAGGGTCGTGGCCATCTTCGTTAGCCTCTCCTGTGTGAGTACCCTGTAGGAAGAGATCCTTAGTTTATGTGCCGCTAAAGCGGACAGGGCATCCTCCCTGTGTGTGTAATTGAAAAATGGGTGGGGGACAGTCTAAGGATTATCTCTATGCAATTAATAATAATAAAAAAAAAAGCATCTGACTTGCTGTACCCAAACAAATAGTAAAAACGCTGTTTTTCTCCGACAGGTTCATTTCGTGGATGGATATGACATAGCAAAGTAACTGGACTGGAGTTTTGCATGAGTGAAAACTGAGTAAGGAGTTCAACATTTTGCCTGAAATATTTACCAAAATGCACTTAAGAATGTCACCCAATGGTTAAAGTTTCATGTTACATATCAGATGATATAGAACAACAATAGTTTGAATACCAAGAAAGGGGGATTTCAAACATTGCCATGGAAAATATACAAGCTTTTTTTTTGGTCTTATTTTTATGTACAATGAAGGGGATACATTAAATTCATAGTTATTTCATTGTAATGTGATTACTCATGTTAGCATACATAACTTCACTGTTTATGGTTCATTATGTATCACATTAAGGAAGCAGTGGTTGGCATTTATTTTGTCAATGGATAGGTGGCAGTGGTCATTCCATTCCCTGTGCTTGAATGCACATGTGCACCTATGCTACATCAGTGGCATCACATATGTAATTTTTTAAAAACTAAAAAGTAATAGCAAACCCTGAGATGGTTTGTTTGTTCTTTCTCCTGAGAGGAAAGCTGATGGATTGTCAGCTATTCTTTGTGTTCCACTTTTTTCTATTCCCAATAACTGGATATCAGGGATGCAATCAAAATTTCTGTTAATAAGCATGAATTAATTTCAACTAGGGACAAGTACCATTTTATCATATTGTTACATGTCTACCTATTTGTTAGGATTCCCTCCAAGACATTTTCACTATTGTAATACAATATTTTGTGTTTGCAGTATATTTTAACATGTATTTTATGGCTAACTCTTTTAATGGTATCTAGTCTGAATATAGGTTCTTTATCTAGTCCATAAACAGAGCACTTTGCAAGCATGTTGTATAGCACTCAGCATCCTCCTCTCCATCCCCTCCCACCGACGGAACTCTGGTAATTCACTAGTCAAAAAGCTGTTATTTGTCCAAATATGGCATCTCAAAAAAAGCCAGCCTGCTGGCTTTCTACAGAAAAATGCCCAGGGATTCAACATCCATGACAGGTCATAGGGAGTTCTACTCATTCACACATCCTCTCTTTTGTCACCCAGTAACAAATGTGTTGGTACATGCATTTTCCGAAGCCATTAGGTAGAGGGGCCCGGCTGCACCATAATCAAGTTTACACTTCAAATCTATCAAATCCTTTCTATGATTATACTAGAATCCCTACTACATTTCTAGTAGTTCCCATAATACAGTTTAAATCTAAGTAGTTTGTTTTACATATTAGTTTCCAGAAATTTCCCATTGTAGGGAACAAATACCAAATATTAATGAAATTCCCACTAACCTAACTCATCCATTCTTTTGCTCTATTTCTTTTATCATTTAATTGTATATCAGGGTACTATGTAAATATGCTGATAATGTAAAGGGATGAGATATTTCTCCTTGACTAGGAACCATACTTTATTGTTCTTTAGCAGAGAAACAGAGCAGGGCATCCAAGCTACAAAACATGGCTCATCTTGCAGTTCGTACTTAATGTTCCCATTAAGAAGGAAGGCTTGAGGGCTGTAGTGGAGTCAGGATACATGGATCTATGGAGCCCAGGGATCCATAGGAAATTCTGCTCTAGCTCTGTTCATTCCAGAACCTCAGCAAGGAGAACTTGCCATTCACTGATATGATCTCTAGGCATATCTTCTACGTGGCAGCACTACTTAATCAGAATCTGTAGTACCTTTGGCTGCCTCCTCCATAACTTTGCAGCAGAAGCCATTGGGGGAGCACTACTAGAGTTAATGATTATTGTAGTATCTCTAATTCCAGTGTTGATATTTGCTTGGGTGTGGGAGCTAACAATGTTGTAGAATGTTTTTCTTTCTATCTTGGACATATCTTCAAAGCTGAAGATTCCTGTCATACTGTTGAGTTGGAGAAGAATGGTCTTTGCCAAACTAAGAACAGAGAGAGCATGCCATGGAACCAGTTCAATATCCCTTCCCACACAGACCTGTCAGGTATGGCTCACTCCTTGTGTGTTACATAATGTTTGGATTCAGTAGTAAAATGGGGAAAATGTGTTTTTAACTGACAGAGAAAAATTGCAACAAGCCATGAAACAAATGTGTGTAAATTTAAAAGATCCGTATATGTTCCTGTAGAAGGCAGTATCATTTATTTAAATATTGAAAGAATCTATGCAATATGTAGGAGCCTTCATCCTATTTCAAAGGAAATACAAAAGTTTAACTTTAAAAACTTTCACCCAAGGATACTCGTGCCATAGTGAATGCTTTATGGGCATAACCCAAAGCCCACTGAAGTCAATGGGAATTTTTCCATCAACTTCAATAAGTTTTTGGATCAGACCCTAATTTTCTAACTTTCCATCAAAGGAATGTGGGCAGGAATAATTTTCAGTAAACCATTCAACTAAAAAAAAAAGATTCCCCTGTATTTGCACAGGAAGAAATTAAGTTATAAGAGATTAACTTCAAATAATTGACATGGTACCCATGAAATATGGTTGTGTTTTAATGAATTAGAATTTTAACGAATGAAGCTACATACAAAAGACATTCCAGTAACAGATTTAGTAATTGTGAAAATATCTTGAATTAAATTTTCAAATAATGTATAGTAGGCATACATTGAGCATTTAGACTTGCAATAACTCTTCATTTGTGCAATTTTCAGTAGTTCATTAGAAGTACCTAGCACAGTTGAAAATCTAGAATTTTATGCTTATTTCACAAGTACTATTTAAGAATCTAGCCCAGAGTGCTTTTTAGTCTTTCAAAAGACCTTAATCACACACATCCATCAGTCTAAATTTAGAAGCACAATTTACATCACACTGAAAATGCACCTGTATGCTTAACCAGATGTCCATGCCTTAGGCTCACTTGCTTCTTTGAGTATCCAGCAAGTTATGTGTGCACAAATTTAATCTATTAACATTTGTTCACAAAAAACTATACATTTTTTCATGTGTAACTCAGGCACAAAAAACCCTTCATTTTTCCTACAGTATATAAACATGCCCAAACCAGTAATTTCATGTGTGGAACACGCATTTACATAGTACAAAATGTACAACTTCTGTTCAAGTCAGGAAACTATTTGGAAAGAGAGTTCTCCTTCCACAAAATGAGCTAGATTCTACGCTAATTAACATTAGCATAAATATGAAGTAATTGCCTTGATTTCACAAAAATTGTCATGAATGTACACTGGTGTAACTGACATCAGAATCTGGTATAATACCTTAATTGTACTCTACTATCTGTCATATGGTTATTAAGATTTCACATATTGTAATATGTTTGCTATAATAATGAGGAGTACCAAAATGCTGTGAAAGCTGTGTTAGCCAGCCACAGTTAGTGTGCAAAGTTGCTCTCTTTTATAACAAAAATGCATAGTTAAATAAGCCATAAGTTTAGATAAAAATGGCTTCAATTTTCATTTACATTATAAGGCCACTTTACACCACTCTGGCACTGTGAAGTGAGTGTATTTGAAATTCATTCCCCCTTTTGAGACCCCTTTTCTCTGCCAGAGTGGTGTAAAATGGCCTTAAAGAGGTAAATGAGAATCAGGACCTAAGAATTTGGTAAGTTATTTAGACCAATAATAATAGATGTTAAAAGAATAGTTATTTAATTGGTACCATAGCTGTTAGGTGTTTCATTAAGAAGCTTAACATACATTCAAATTTTTAAATGATAACATTTATAGAGTTGGATTCGCAGCTGCTCCCAGTCTTTTGGGGAAGTAATTATAGTGGAACTGGCAAGAGGAAGCTGGTTGTAGCTCCCTGATCCTGCAGATGAAAGAAAGCAATTATGACAACTCTTTATGCCACTAGGGATAAGAAAGAGCTGAGAAAGTATGATCCAGTGGAGCATCAGGCTATCCTTAAACTAGGGAAAATCCTAATAAGGCAGACACCACATCCCACCATGGGGGGAGGGATAGCTCAGTGGTTTGAACATTGGCCTGCTAAACCCAGGGTTGTGAGTTCAATCCTTGAGGGGGCCATTTAGGGATCTGGGGCAAAAATCTATCTGGGGATTGGTCCTGCTCTGAGCATGGGGTTGGACTAGATATCCCTTCCAACTCTGATATTCTATGATCAAATTTCCCTAGAATACTAGAAAGCTTAGGGCAAGAATCTCCACCACTGTCAAGGAGTGTAGCTTGACTGAAATCAATGGGGCTATGCAGATTTATATCAATAGAGGATCTGCCCCTTAATTTTCACACAGTTTGAGACAGTGAGCAATTCCTTAGCATAACTGACTAATCTGATACAATGGCATGGGCAAAAAGTGTTAGTAATTTTGATTTGATAAACTGGGTATCATCGGATTCAATTGAAGTAGCAAACAGGGGCGGCTCTAGCTTTTTTGCCGCCCCAAGCATGGCAGGCAGGCTGCCTTCGGCGGCGTGCCTGCGGGAGGTCCCCAGTCCCGCGGATTCGGTGGCATGCCTGTGGGAGGTCCCTGGTCCCGCGGATTCGGTGGCATGCCTGCGGGAGGTCCCCGGTCCCGCGGATTCGGCGGCGCACCTGCGGGAGGTCCCCGATCCTGCGGATTCGGCAGCATGCCTGCGGGAGGTCCGCCGGTCCCGCGGCTTCAGCGTACCCGCCGCTGAATTGCCGCCAAATCTGCAGGACCGGCGGACCTCCCGCAGGCAAGCCGCCGAAGGCTGCCTGACTGCCACCCTTGCACCGACCGTCAGGCTGCCCCCCCGCAGCTTGCCGCCCCAGGCACGCGCTTGAAGTGCTGGTTCCTGGAGCCGCCGCTGGTAGCAAAGGGGCAATCAAGAAAAACCTGCCTTTGTGAAATCCTGTGAACTCTTTTGGAACTGGATGATGCCAGACTGATGAATGGTGGTGAAACATTCCATCAGGTAGCTAAATATCTAATCCAAGTCTGGAGAACTGTAAACCTCCTTACACACCTACAAGATTTCATTTTTTTCCACAAGAGAAGTTGAATTGGAATGAAGGATTTTAAAGCTCTTTAAGGTGGAAGAGTTTGGATTGTCTAGAAATTAATGTTAATTAGTAATTTACATCTGTATATATATATTAAAGCTCTTTAAGGTGGAAGAGTTTGGATTGGATATATATGATGTAAATTACTAGTTAACATTAATTTCTAGACAATATATAGTATTCTAGACGATATAAATATCGTGTAGGACTGGAGCCCCTGGAAGGAGGACTATGATTTTTAGAACTCTTTAGGTTCCACGGCAGATTGATACAAAGGATTTGAGAAACAGGTTACCAGATTTCAGATGGCAAGATCATAATTAGGTCATCACCTGACTCTCGTGCTATCATGGTGTATTCTTTCATTAGTCCACACTTGGAGAAAGATCAACACAGTAGAGTTTGAGATTTATCTGAGTGATAATATTGTTAAGCCAGTGGTCTCTTCTTCTGATAACCTGTAAGGCTTTCATGATCAACTTTGTTATCTTCTTTCAAATCCAGGGCAGTGTGGTGAAAATGGGTAGAAAAAATGACACAGAAAGCTGTGCTCACAACCCCTAACATAGCAGGAGGTAAAAATAGTCAAGTATCTGATTTAAAACATGTAATCCACTCCTTACCCTGGAAAGCCTCCTTTGATCAACTGCTAATATTCTCTGTCACCTGGCTTTCCTCCACTGAACCCCATTCTATACCCTTCCTTGCCCCATGTCTGACACCTAGCTATTTTAAATAAAAGAGGGTCAGGTAAGGCAATTTATACAGTCTTCCCTTTTGGGGGAAAACAGTAACAGTGGTCCCACAAGGAGCAGAATTTGCTCCCTATACTTTACATTGTTGGCAGGGACCTTATGTTTTATGTTAGTAAAGAGATATGAACTGAAATGGGATAAGAAAAAATAGTTATAAGAAAACAGTCATTAGTAGAACTGAGTGACTAATGAAAGAAAATTTCTACAAGTGAATTTTAATTTAACCCTCTTTTCGTATTTGCTTTCTATCTGTATTCAAAGGGTCAAGTCTTATTAGAGCAAATATTTGCCGAAAAACAGTTATGCCCTCAAATACTTGAATGTTCACCAAAAGCAAATTTCAAAAGGAACGTTTTGTAGAATTAACAATCCATACTGTATTATTTTAGTTAGGCCATCCAGTCAGAGAACAGAAATGATACCATAAGATTTATGTAGCTAGTGAACACAATGCAAATTTCCAACTGTATATTCAAATATTCACAGTTGGATTTATTTTCATTTCTGCTGCTTTATTTACTCTTCATTTTGCCCAAAGGCTGATTTCTAATAGTATAAGGATGACATTCAGCACTGGGTCCCCAAATTTCATCTTCAAAATATGTGAACAAGGATACAATTGCTTATGACAGGCAGCGATAGCTCAGTGGCTAAAACATTGGTCTGCTAAACCCAGCGTAGTGAGTTCAATCCTTGAGGGAGCTACTTAGGGATCTGGGGCAAAATCAGTACTTGGTCCTGCTAGTGAAGGCAGCAGGGGGCTGGAGTTGATTACCTTTTAGGGTCTCTTCCAGTTATATGAGATAGGTATATCTCCATATATTTATATTTATTTATTTATTCACATGCACAAAATAATATGCTGCAAGTGCATATTTTACAGAAAAAAATCAAGGCACCTGTAGTTGATATTGTAGCTTGAGGAGCCTACTGGTCGAACTCTTTTCAGACACCTGAATAACTGCCATTGATTTTTGACCCAAAGTGCCTGGAGCCTGAAGGTGGAAGGTGATGAGGTATCTGTTTTAAATCACCTGGATCCATCCTGCAATTCAGATGAGGCATATTTTCCTGGATTATCATATCCACAGCTATATTTGGTTCTGGAATGTAAAAGAGAGGATTGTTCTTGATAATACTCAAGCAGAATCACTCTGTTTTTCATTTATAAGCAGCATGATTTTTCCTATTGGGTAGTAAAATGTTATGTATCTTGCATGTAATCCTGTTACTGTACTGATAATCCATATCTGCTGTGTGATTGCTACAGCAAATTAACTGTGTGAGGCTATATAATCATGCAGGAGTAATGAGATTTTGTAGCTTATACTGAATGACATATATAAGACTCTGAGTGGCCAGTAAGTCCTGGAACAGCATGCAAAACTCTATTTTCTCTGATTTTGCAATTCTTGCTAATTTAGAATCTAGTCCTTCACATAAAACTGTCATGAAAGTTCTGTCAGAACCAATTCTTTCCAACACTTCTATCAGATTCATCCAGCTCAGCACATGAATAACCATGATGACTATGTAGAACCTGATTCAGATCTTGCTTATATTTCTTTTACACTGGTGTAACTCCATTGATTTCACTGGAGATACTGCTAATTTACATCAATATATACTGATATAAGTAGGAGGAGAATAAGGCCTTTGTGTCTCTAACCAAGAAAATCAGTGTAATTCAAATATAAACCAAAAAGGTTCTGAATATACTTACCTGCTTTGTGAATTCTATGTCTTTCAAGTGCAAATGAGTGTTTCATTCTTACCGCCTAATAAAATTCATACATAGTTAATGATATGAGAGATAACAATAAGTTTATTGCTTCCAGTTTTAAACTAACATATGGCAATTCATAAACTACCCTATCTATGGCATGTATGTATCAATAAAATTAAACCAAGGCAACATATTTTAAATATGGAAAAGGTGAGCGAACATGATTTACACAAACTAGTCTAATTCATTTTCATATAAGTATGTATTATTTATTCAAATCAATATATTTATTTTTCAAATCAATGAATAAAATGCACATATTGGCATTAACCGACCAGACCAATATATTTGAAATGAAAAACTGTGTGGCTCACAAGCAAACTGATATGATTTACCCACACCAATATAACAAATTGTCGCAAACATGATTTATTATCAATCAGTCCAACATACCATATGCACAAACCAATGCACAAAAAAAGTAAACTTATCCTCTTATAGAATGCATTTCCATGTGGAAATCAATCCATTAAAACCAGTAGATCTAGGAGACAAAAACAATATATTTTAAGAAAAAAAAAATCAATAATAAAAACATAATCCATATGAAGATATTTACATCTTGAACTGTTAAGCACCTGAAGTGATGGTGTATGATTGAATATGACCATTTATATCATTGATATTATCACTGTTATACAAATGCAACAAATCTAGCAAAGAAAAAGGTTGTCATGTGAGGTATCAATGGAAACGTTATGATTTGCTAAGTATTATTATCCTATTTATATGCATGTATCATCTTTCTATCTGAAGTTATGAATATTGGCTATGTACTGGTATCTTAGACATGTGTTTTGTTCCTGGGTAACGCCCCCCACCCCACAAAGAATTTACATTAGTGCCAGACAGCTATTTGTTGATGGCCCATTAAGGAAACTCAGCTCACAATGAGCCATTGAAGAAATCCATCCCAAAGAGTAAGCCTTTCCTGTGGATGCCTCAGAAAGAATATGGGCAATGGCTATCCCTGTGAGTCATTTAAACATGTAAGGGCATGTGATATGTTCATGTGACCCTGGACTCCATCTTGGGCCAGTAATTTTCCATGCACCTGGGTTGTGGGCTTTGTTTGAGACAGTAAAATTCCAAGCATATGGCAGAGGATATAAAAAGGCACCTGAGACATCTTCATTTTGTCTTCATTTCCTGCTTCATTATCTGGACTGGATTTCTAACAAGGAAGCTCTAAACAAGGACAGATTACCCCCAATCTATTTGGGTAATTCCAGAGAGACTTTCGCAAGCTAACAGTTTATTCCATCACTGCTTCAAACCTGATATAAGGACTTTGCAATCACTTGTATGTATATGATCCATTAATCATTTATAACTCTTTTCTTCTTTTCTTTTATTATTAAACCTTTAGTTTTTAGTTACTAAAATATTGGCATCAGCGTGATAACTGGGTAGGAACTGAATTATATATTGACCTGGCTAAGTGGTTGATCCTTTAGGATTAGAAGGACCCTATATTTGATTAAATTGGTTTTCAGTAACCACTCATCATAAAATCCAGTATCTGAGTGGTGAGCCAAGGGCTGGAATGCCTAACGAGACTGCATTTTTGACTTCTTGTTAACCAGTATGGTGATACAGAAGTTCATTTTTGTTACTGTCTTGGTATAATCTAATGATAGAATAATCTCCAGTTTGGGGTTAGTCTGTCCTGTTTCTCAGCAGTCTGTCCTGAAGTTGGCATCCTCATCTGTGACCCACTGAGGCACAGTGACACCTTATACATAGCTTCAATTTAATAAAGAAAAAAGGTGTGATCCTGGCTCCGTTGAGATCAATGGAAAAATCCCATTGACTTCAGTGGAAACAGGATTTCACCCATTTTAGCTATTTATTTCCTTCATATTATTATTGAATAGTTATTATTGAAAGGTGGCAGGTGTTGACAGAAAATAGATTTTTTTTAAAAATGATTGTTCTTGAAGTATTAATTTAATTATAAGTAAAGTAATAAACTGAGTTCAACAGTAAAAAGAATCTGATATATTCTCACATTTGTGCTGAGTTAACACAATTTAAAGAAATAATTTGTCATTTTCATAAGCTGAATACCCATTTCCCTCACACTATATTTACTATATTCATATTTGTTACAGGTTGTCAGACATGAAATAATACTGCCTTTCAAATTTAAAAATGAATGTGTATTGCCTGAGAATGTTTCAATTCTTCACTTGATCAGCCCTGCAAATGTTTTCATTGTGGGGATGTAACTGTTTTTATTAGTGTTAAATGTAACAACAAGATTTCCCCCCCCCCCCCGCCAAAGGGTTATCAACTGATTTGATACAACTTCTTTCAGTCTTCCCCCTACAGACAATTCCATCTATTATATGTCCTTTACACATGAATAGTTATCTGCATAGTATCTCAGGAAAACTAAATAGAAGAGAAAACTGAAATATTAAGGGCCAAACATTCAAAATATCTGGTGTGAGCAATGAGGCTTGGAGGTGTGTGCCCTTCTGTGCACCATATAATATCTGTGTTCATAAATGTATGTGTGTCTATGCAGTTGAAAAGTAGTCAATAATTGTGCCTGGACAAGCTCTAGGGGACATGGATTTTGGTTGCAACATACCACTCCCCTTTCAATCATTGGCTTTTTAAGGGCCTGTCTCCCTATATTTGTCTCCTATTTTCCCAGATTTTCCCTTATTTCCTGACCAAACATCTCCTCTGGAGTCCTTCTGTGAGCTGTTTGAGTTCCTCACTGTGGTACCAATGGATTCACCAAAGTTGATCGTGGTTTGTGACTTCAGTGTCCACATCAGTGATGATGACTCCACACAACAGCTCAAGATTTCATTGCCAGTGGAAAATGCATTGAGGTCACCAAGTTTCAGCTCCAATGTTTCTGGTGGGAGTAGAAATAGGGAAGTTGGATATTAAACCCAGGTCATAACTGACCATTATATACTTCAATATGAGGTAGATTCTCACTTCCTGTCAAGGCAATGGACTTGTTTTCATGGTCCTCCCTCAGAAACTTATGAAACCATTGTATTTTCAGAAAACTTTGAGGGAGTTACTCCAACAGACTGCTCTGTCAATCATTTGGTGGAATCAATAATACTTTGTTGTCCTTAACCATTGATGAAGTGGCCTCTTAAGCAACCTCTTTGCTGGGTTTGATCTCACAGGCTACATTGTATTATGGATGAGCTGTTACAGCTGAAGTGGGAGAGGAATGTCAATGGCAGAAGTTTCTGCCTGAAATTGATTGGTTGCCTCAGTGATTTTCTGTGTGTCTGTGAGAGAGTGAATGTGTTTGTCTTATGCCATTGCTGTCTGGGAAGCAAAGAAAGTTTGCATTGTCTCCACCACAACATTTGCAAAGTCTTGCTCAGAAGAGCTGTTTTGTGTGGTGAATGGCTTGGTAAATCTGAGTTGCCTCTGTTCATGTACTGATTTAAATACTTCCTACTGGGAAGCGTGTTGATAAAACCTCTCATATTGAAACATAACTGTCTGTTTCCGTCAGAGCAGGATGAGTTATTGAGGAGACAAATGCCCAGTTTTCTCTCCCTGAGTTTTAGTCAGTGTCATGTTCTGAAGTGCTAGGGGTGTTCAGAGCACATTGTACAACAAACTGTGCTCAGGACCCATGTCCTTGTCTGTTGAAAACCAGTGCAGAAGTGCTGGGTCTCTTGTTGGTGGAGCTTGCCAAATACCCCCTTGAATGAGGACAAATTGCCTGCTTCTATTAACAAATCATCAGTATCACTTCCACTCAAAAAACCCATTTTTTGACAATCTGGTCAGTTACCACTGTGCCCCATCTTCTCTTTCTGGTCAAGAGTGTCAAAATAGTTGTGGTGAGATAACTATCACAATGCCTCAGGCCTTTGTCCCTTATCAATCTGGATGCCTATGGAACAGAAACAACACTAATTGATTTGGAGGATGATCTCCTCCTGGTGATAGATGAAATTGTTTGTGGTGACACTGTGAAATCTATCAGCTTCTACTAATACCAGGGCTGTTTTTAAGTGGCTCTGTTCCTTTCTTGAAGATAGTGGTAGTAAAGTGCTCAACTTCTCTGAAGGTGCTCACTTTGATGTTTCATAGGGTTGCACTCACGGTGCTCTGCAGTCCAGAATAGCTTTAACACTAAGTGCTAGGACTTATCCATTCTCCAGCATCCCAGGGATTACAGGGTAGGCTTGTACTCTGGTCCTATGCTTCTCCTGCTTGGGGGAGTTTTCTCTGGGCTGCTGAGTTTGCTTTATAGCCCTTACAAACCACCTGTGTGGTGTATGGGGGCAGAGAAGGGGCCAGAATCTTGCCTGTGGAGTTTATGCTTAATACATCAGTAGAGGTGTTGTCTGCCTTTCCAACACTGAAGAATAAGGGGGTTTGGCCCTCAAAACATGCTTCTTCTGGGGATCCAGGAGAGAAACACTGTCATTTGTGCCAAGGTCTTATGCCTCCTTACTGTCTTCTCCCCCTGCCACCAGGTCTGATGCAAAAGGGAGTCCTCTGGGCATAGCTAGGCCTTAAATCTCACCTTCACGTGGTGGCTTGTAAAGGAAACAGGTGAAAGTTAATTCCAACTCATCATTAATTTATAATTACTCAACATGGAGGGAAAATCCAGTAGAGTTCAGCCAATCCTGCAGCCTGCGTCCACTCTTCCCTAGTAAATCCCCTTCCTCTCTGTGAAGAAATTATCTAATAAAGCCTCCAATGCTGCACAACTGATATTCCCCTTTCCTAAGCTTTTTGGGCATAGGTCCAGACTCTCCTTTGCCATGAACAGAGCATGTGCCCATAAGTATTGGAGGATGACACTTCATCTTGGAAATGGATTATAGCAGTTTGATCAGACTTCATGGAAGAGACCTATTCCATATTCACTTGATATTATATACATTTTAATCATTTCAGTTTTCTACTCTCTGAATCCATGTGGCTCTCTTTCTATCACTTCACATTAGGCTACTAAGAAAAAAATTGACTATTTCTCTCATTATCCTCTAATGATAGGCCAATGACACATTACAGGGCTGTATTCTGACATGCTCATTTTAATAGGAAAGTGACATATTTTCTTCTAATTATTTTTACCGTGTCCATGGGACTGTAGCTCTGTAATTTTTGCTCTTCATTATAACACAAGATAATAGTAGAATAATCCAATTGTCTTTACTAAAAATGCAGAGAGATGCATAATCCAATTCTCATAATATTTGAAGGTTTGTGGTTTAGTTCCTTCAAATGATTGCTAATGGAAAGCATGAAAAATATACCATATGATTTGGCATATGACAGACCCAATATTTTACCTATTACTTCTGATTTAATGCAGCTTTTGTACATTTTTAATGTTGGGCCAGATTCTGAGCAGATGTAAGTTTTCATGGCTCCATAGAGCATCATGGACCTATAGAGCTATAACATGGAACAAGTCCCTGAAGTTGTGGTTCTGCTCCTGCTCAGTCTACAAATATTCATGCAGTACAGTACTGGATATTGGACAGAATTGATCCAGAGAGATTTCAGACAGTGAAGGTAGCTGACCCAGAGGGGGAATGAAAATCCACTGTGCCACGAAACAGATCTGTTGAGTGTTGGGATTGCAATGGTAAGCCCATGGGTGGACTGCTGCTTCTGGTCCTGGAAAACCAGCATGGTATGGTGAGACCACTTTGTCTTGGAAATTGGGATGAAAAACAGTGGCTGCAGAACTTCAGAAGGAGGAAGCAGAACTTCATTGACTTGTCCAAGAAGCTTGCACCAGCCCTCCAGATCCAGACCACTTGATTTTGAAAATGCATACTAGTACAGAAGCAGATGGCTATTACCTTTTGGAAGCTGGCAACTCCTGACAGCTACCGGTCCAAACCAGTTCAGGGCTGAGAAGTCAACTGTAGAGGCTGTAGCTATACATGTGTACCAGACTACCAATACTGTGATCCACCCAAGGGTGGCTGCCATAACCCAAGTCTGTGAAATTATTGTGGGGTTTCAGAGGATTGGATTTACAAATTACGCAGAGGCCATTGATTGAACACACATCTCTATACTTTGCCCACTGAAAGCATCCAGTGAATACTCTAAAAGATTAGTATTCACTGGTTCTCAAAGTCTCAGTGGACCACAGGGGTCAGTTCATGAACGTGAACATTGGACACACGGAAAAGATCCTGATGTCAGGGTGCTCAGGAAGTCAGGATTGTACCATAGGGAGAAGATGGGACTTTATTCCCCCAAACAACATGATAATATACAGTGTTTCAATGCCAATATTTATTTTGAGGAACCCCCCAGACCTGCTCCAATCGTGCTCATCAAGCTGTATCCTGACATCACTGACCCAAGAAAAAAAGAATTCAATTACAGACTCAGTAGCTGCTGCAGAATTGTGGTGGAGTGCACCTTTGGGTTCTTGAAAGCCAAAGCCCATTGATGATGCCTGTAGATTCATCTCAATGCTGTGATTACTTTGGCATTCTGTTCTGTGCACAACATTTGTGAGGCAAAAGAGGAATACTTCTACAGTGAGTGGGTTTAGGACAGATCTGTTTTTTCCAGCCTGTACAGGCATCCAGATACCAACCAAGTGTACACAGAGCTCCTAGTTCTCAGTGGACCAGGGAAATTCATGATGCTGTGTGCTCATACATCATGGACCAGCAGGGAACCAGAATGTGACTTGAGACTGTGTTGAGAGACACTATTGTTATGCTGTGGTGCTTCTGGAAAAGCTCAATAGACCATTATTGCATACTTCTGTTCTGAGACACCTCAGTGGCTTTCAATCCCCTGCAGCTGACATTAGTTAATTAACTAACTGAAAGAAGACAACTGAGGGAGGGTCCTCAAGGTTAACACCTTTGTCTGTGATTTTGTGCTAAGGAGAGTATTAATGTACTTTAAGGGCAGCATTGAGCAATGTTTTTGTTAAATGTTAACTGCTCTGCTGCGGTTGCTTTATGCGGAGCACCTAAGGTTATGTCTACATGTACCATGCAGCAGTGCCGCTGTAAGGTCTCCCATGTAGCCGCTCTGGGCCAACAGGAGACAGCTTTCCCATCACCATAATTAAACGACGGCCAATGAGAGTCAGTAACTACGTTAGCACGAGAGCGTCTCCCAATGACATAGTGCTGTCCACACCGGCGGTTCTGTTGATGTAATGTATGTCAGTCAGTGAGGTGGGGGTGTTTTCATACCCCTGAACGACACAAGTTTTGCCGAGATAAATGCGAATGTAGCCATAGTGTAAGTGTCATTATAGAACTTTAAAAAAATATTCTGTAAAGTTTTGGGAGAGACTTTACACATTCCTTCCACACCATGTTTTCTGACACCATTGTTTATTTAACTACCAGGTGCTGTGCATGATTATTCCCATGGCATGAGTACTCCTATGGTTTCCATCCATGACTGCTTGATGGGGGTTGGGGAGGAGGGGTCATAAATGCACTTCTCTGAAGGGGTGCTGGAACAATTTGTATAGTGGGGGTGCTGAGAGTCATTGAACTAAATTGTAAACCCTGTTTATGATGGAAACCACTTGAAGCCGGGCACCTCTAGTTCCAGCACCTGTGCTGCTCAGTGTCAGGAATCTTCACTGTTAATTTACTTTTGTTTCCTTTGTCTGTATTGTCAATAAAATCATTTAAAAAAAGTCATACGGATGTTTCATTTAACTTATTGTCTGTTTTTCATTTTCATGCTTTGGACGCAACAGTTATTTCATAGCTTAGTTCACTGTAATGAACCCTAGATTTTCTTTAACTTTACAAAATTCATGAAGGGTGCGGGAGAGAGAAGGGGCTTGGGAGGGACAGAATTAATTGCATTTCTTTGGCACCACACATTACAGACATCATAGTCATGTGTTGTGAATTCTGCTAACCCATCCCTAACGTGTGAAAAATATCACATTAATTATACCTAGAAAGCAAGTTTCACACACAAGTTAAGTGAACAGTAACTCTTATTTACATACATACATCAAACACAGAGCTAAAATGATTTGTAACAGGAACAAATGACACCCTCCATCCCAGAAGGTCAAATTCCCTGGGAAATGGGCAAACATTAATGTCTGTGGACATGTCTCCTAGCCCTCCCCCTCACCCTAACAAGGGGAAAACATCAGCACAATATGGTGTGGTGGGGGGACATCTTCTGCATGGGGTTTGGGGACTGAACACAAGCAGTCCTATAGGGACAGGATTTGGCTCATAGTTCCCCTCCTCCATGCTCTGTGGGATTTCCCTGTGAGGGATTTTGAGTGCATGCAGAGGATGTTGGGTCAGCCATTCAGCCTGCTCCTCCCCAGCATGGGGTGGGGTAGGATTCACTGCCTCAGCAGCAGGGTGGCCATCAGTTGGAGGCTGATTAGGGATATGGGAAGGAGGATGTGGTGCTGGCTGTTCCTGGAGAGGAGCAGTAGCTACAGCAGTAGGTGGTGCCCAGTAGCAGTCTGCTACCAGTTGGACTAGGGACTACATGAATGCATGCTCCCATTTCCTGTGCTGTCATTCTATTTGCGGAAATGCCTTATCTTACCTAACAGCCCAATCCTCCCTTTCCCTAAGCAACTGGAACTGCTCCTGACTGCTATCTATGCCAATGTGCAGATTTTCCAGAGTTCTTCTTCACCTTTGTTATTTCTGTGGTGCTGCTCCTGCAATACTACCCAAATGGGTTTCCTTTCAGCATTGGGATGTTCTGCCAAGTCAAAGACCAGGGCAACAGTATATTTAATTTTTTTCTTGACAGGTACCTAAATCTTTCTAAAAAAATAACTGTGCTGTCAAAGGCCACAATATTAAAGCTTTTTAGAAGCCCAGGAATGGAGCTGTTAAAGCCTGCTTCCTTCAGACTACTTTTGCAGCCCACAAAGAAGGAGCCGAGGTTAAAAATGGTGAAATTCCTGCATTACTTTTATTAAAATATTGTAATATTTACAGTGCATGGATAGACTGCTTGGGAAGGGGTTCAGTTCCTTCAGGGGTAATGTTATCAAGTTACCTTTCTGATCTTTAAAGGCTGGCCATCATTTGGAGAACATAGATGTTCTGAAGGTTCCAAAATGGAAAAAAATAAGTGGTTTTCTAGTCCTTTAGAGGACAACTTGTGCCAGAAATATTCCTGCTATTGATTACCCCTCTACAAATTGCTGAGTGGATGAGCTATGAAGGTGAATCAAGCACATTTGTTGTGTTATTAAACCTGAAGAACCAGATTTAATTTCTGCTACACCAAAAGTTTGCTGAATTATGATTACAGGACTAGGTAGCAATTTGAGAGGAAATTGACTGTATTTTATGGCAGCAGATGGAGTTCCCATTGGAAGAGGAGTAGAGAACCACAGAAAAAGTCCACCCACCCTTAAAAGCTCCCTGCATCACCAGAAAGTCAAGTCCCTGTGTTCAATGAACAGCATTAAAAAGCACAAAGAAATGTATTTTCTTCCCTGAACTTTTGGATTTAACACCACAGATGTAACAGTTGCCATGCCACTTGCAAGGGACCTGAAATTGTGTTTGCGCAACCACTGGAGTGGATGCTTCACCCACCTCCTCTTCTCCTGGCTTCTGCAGAATGGCTCAGCATGGGGAGGTAGCAGATACGAAGAACAGTACAAAACTTTTGAAATGATCACTGGGAGAATGGACAGCTCTGACTTTCTTGTTACAACCAAAGGGTTCCCTTTCCATTCCCATATCTAGGCAATCCTTCACACAAGCCACCAATCATCCAAACCCCTTCCTGCAGTCCTCCCACTGGGAGAGGGGTGGGCTGGGTCTTTGTCCAAAGTGGCATGAAACTGTTCTTTCCCCACCTGGACCCTTATAAAACCCACCCCTTCCTCCCTCCTTTACTTCCTTCCTCCCCCTGCCTAACTTATCACACAGCTCAGGGACTGTAACTCTCAAGGGACTACTCACACGGGAGCAGTGACGGCTCATTAATAACCTGTTATACCTTCAACTAAATATTTTGCAGTGTTTCATGGGATTTCAATAAAATCATTGGTTTACATCTGTGTGTTGCTCTATGATCATGTCAGGGTAGAGGGGTGGTGTGGTGTGGTGTGTTGGGGGGTCCAGACTGAGGCATGTAGCACCAGACCGAGGGGGGAGATTATCAAGAAGGGTGGAGGTCTATTGTAAAACTTGCTGTCATCTGATTCTGGTTTCAGCAGTAGCTCAGGGTCCTTAGTAGGGTTGCCACCGATCTGGTTTTCACCCAGACAGTCCGAGTTTCAACTTGAAGTCCAGTGGCACCTTCAAGACTAACAGATTTATTTGGCCATAAGCTTTCATGGGTTAAAAACCCACTTCTTCAGATGCATGAAGTGAAAATTACAGATGCATGCATAAATATACTGACACATGAAGAGAAGGGAGTTACCTTACCTTACAAGTGGAGAACCAGTGTTGACAAGGCCAATTCAATCACAGTGGATGTGGTCCACTCCCAATAATTGATGAGGAGGCGTCAATACCAAGAGAGGGAAAATTGCTTTTTTAGTGAGCCAGCCACTCCCAGTCCCTATTCAAGCCCAAATTAATGGTGTTAAGTTTGCAAATGAATTGTAGCTCTGCAGTTTCTCATTGAAGTCTGTTTTTGAAGTTTTTTTTGTTGAAGGATGGCTACTTTTAAATCTGTTATTGAATGTCCAGTGAGATTGAAGTGTTCTCCTACTGGCTTTTGTATGTTACCATTCCTGATGTCTGATTTGTGTCCATTTATTCTTTTACACAGAGACTGTCTGGTTTGGCAAATGTTCATGTCAGAGGAGCATTGCTCGCATATGATGGCATATATCACATTAGTAGATGTGCAGGTGAATGAACCCCTGATGGTGTAGCTGATGTAGTTGGGTTGCTAGAGTAGATATCGGGACAAAGTAGGCAACAGGGATTGGTTCCTGGATTAGTGTTTCTGTGGTGTGGTATGTAGTTGCTGGTGAGTATTTGTTTCAGGTTGGGGGGCTGTCTGTAAGTGAGGACTGGCCTGCCTCCCAAGGTCTGTGAGAGTGAGGGATTGTTTTCCGGGATAGGTTGTAGATCATTGATGATGTGCTGGAGAGGTTTTAGCTGGGGGCTGTACGTGATGGCCAGTGGTGTTCTGTTATTTTCCTTGTTGGCTCTGTCTTGTAGTAGGTGACTTCTGGGTACCCATTTCGCTCTGTCAATCTGTTTCCTCACTTCCCCAGGTAGGTCTTGTAGTTTTAAGAATGCTTGTGTGTCCAGGTGCCATTGGCAAGTCATGATGTCCAGGGTTGTTGTTGTTGTTGTTTTTTTAATCTGGGCAGAAGTGGAGCAGGGCAGGGGCTTGTGGGGAAGATGCTGAGAAGGGGATGGGGCCTCGGGGGAAGAGGCAGAGAAGGGGCTGGGGCCTTGGGGAAAGAGGAGAAGAAGGGGCGGGGCCAGGGGAAGAGGCAGACCAGGGGGTAGGGTGTCAGAGGTCCAGTTACCAGCCATTAGAAAGAAGGCAACCCAGACTCCTTGGGACAGCTTCCTCAACTAGGATCACATTATAGAAGTGCAGAATCAGGTGCTAGTCTTCCTTCCTGTCTCCTGGGGCTTTCTCTGATACTTCCTCCAAGGTCCCTGCTGCCAATCATCAATGACCCATCATATGACAATGCTTTCAGGGTTGAGGAGAGGATTGTGTGTGACTTTAATATCCATATGCACAACCCTTGAGAGCACCAGATCCTGTTTATCCTAGCATGGACATGTACTAGATACCCTCCTGGAGTGATTGCTGGAGTCCTTCACCCTCCAGTACAGGAGCCTGAGGTGCTTTATGTGCCCACACTGAGATGGAGTCCAATGACTACCAGCCTCCACGAAATATCCCAGTACATGTGAATATTCTGGCTGACTGAGACAAAGGCATGGAGGACAGAGTGCTCTGAGCATTGAACTGCATCTGTATGTGCTTCAGAGACCAGACAGCTGCTCCTGGACTAAGATCACTTGTACTGATCAATCTATTTTGGCAAAAAACTGTTCTGAAATACTACTGCTGCTGGCAGGGGAATGGGAAGTTGGGGGTGATATGTGTTTAGATAAGGGTCAGGCAGCAATGGGATCAATGCATTGTGGGAATGGCTCTAAAGGACTATCGATACCCGTGACCTGGTACATGCCCCTTGTCCCCATCAACAGTACAATATAGAACAGGTATAGGGCCATGCCACAGCAGAGGTGTTTTCATATATATATCCTTCATGCGTGCTAGCTTTTGCACATGAGATTTTCCTTTAGGAACATGCTTCAGAGCTTCAAATGTGGACAATAGGAGGGTTATGGCACAAAAGACATATGTAACTGTGTATGGTCAAAAGTGTAGACTCACCCTTAATGTCAAATGTCTAATGTTATCCTTCCTCTCTCCTCCCATTTATTTCCTTTGAGTCCAGTTATATTGTTCAAATTACTCTGACTGTGTCCCTGACCCTGTGACCTTTCCACCCTCTCAACTCAAAGGTGTTTTCCAGATGTAATCTCTATGCCAAGGAGGGGGTGCAGCCTAAGTGCTGCCCTCAAAGAGATTCAAAAGTCTAACTTCAATCAGGTTCCTTAGCTATTAACCCTCTCCTGGAGTTAGGTGCATAAGCCAGTCCATCATTTCTCACAGGTGATGGTGGAGGTAGTACCTCAGGTGTGGGAGATTATACAACTTCAACAGGAGAGATTGAAAGAGACTCACTCCACAGTGGCCTGTTTAGGGCACTCACCTAGGGGGTGGAAACCAGCATTCAAATCCCTGCTCTGAATCAAGTAGAGGGGATTTGAATGTTCCTGATCTCCCACATCCCAGCTCAGTGCACTAACCATTGGATATAAGAAATTAGTAACTAAAGTTTGCATTTAGGAGCCTAAAGTGGTAGTAAGACAGCTAATTTCCTTTGGGATCTAGCCCCCAACGCATTGGTTGGTGAAGTGAAAAAAGCAAGGTTTTTCAGAATGTCTCAAAAGAAGTTAATAGGATGTGCTATGAAAAACTGGAAAAGCCTCCATGAAATATCCCAGTACATGTGTTTCAGAGACCAGACAGCTACTCTTGGACTAAGATTACTTTTACTGATCAATATATTTTGACGAAAAACTGTTCTGAAATGCTCAGCGCAGGCCACTACTACTGCTGCTAAAATCAGATTTACTTTATCTCTATATCTAATAAGTGAAATGTTCTAGAACTGGTAATAGCTCTCTGGAATAATTTTTAAAGTATATCCACTGTACTTACCATAATGAGCAAATTAAATTCTCTCTTAGAAACCATGGGTCATCTTGACCCTGGGTATCACTCAATTGAACCCATCAATATATTGATTCAGAGACAATTTATACCACTTATAATATAAATGATACTAGTAAATAGTATATTGCTTATAAAGGAATATCTAAATCAGTAGTATATATAGTGCTCATATTATGACAAAAGAGGAAAAAAACAGCTCTAAATCATAATTTAAAACTTCAGTTTAAGTACTGCCTTTTAAGATCATTTGTCTTTCTATGTTGGCTGAGAATAATTTCCATCTGTGTTCAGAGTAAATTATCTTCTCAATTCCTGAATAGCCTTTCAGAGAGTGGAGAAAACACAGTCAGCGACACAGAGAGAGACAGACTCTTGTTCTTACAGAGCCTATCCCTGGTGGCATGGTATGGTATTGCCACCCTTACTTCTGCACTGCTGCTGACGGGGCGCTGCCTTCAGAGCTGGGCACCTGCACAACAGCCACCGCTTTCGGGCCACCCAGCTCTGAAGGCAGCACAGAAGTAAGGGTGGCAATACTGCAACCTCCCTATAATAACCTTGAGACCCCCCTCCATAACCCCTTTTTGGGTCAGGACCCCCAGTTTGAGAAATGCTGGTCTTCCCGATGAAATCTGTATAGTATAGGGTAAAAACACACACAAAACCAGATTTCATGGGGGAAACCAGATTTCACGGTCTGTGATGTGTTTTTCATGGCCAGGAATTTGGTAGGGTTCTAATGATGGTGATATTAAATATTGATGTCTCAAGTTGTTTGAAAGGAACTGTGAGTAGTACACGTGCCAGTGGGTGCTCTCTGTTTTAGGGACTGCATTGTTTTTGACATTCAGCTTTCTAATTGTCAGCAAAATTTTAGGAAGACAACCCATACTTTGTTTTGTTATTTGTTTTGTTTTATAAGTAGGATCTTTCAATACTTCTTCCTTAACATCACAGATTTTAATTTCTTGGTTGGCACATTTAGGTACAACATGTCACACAGGGCTATATCAGTCACAGAGTGATATAAATGTGAAGTGACATAATGTGATACAGTTGATGTAAGGCTGTTTGGCAAGCCAGACTGTAATATGGTTGTTAACAGTATATTAAATAAAGGAAATGTTACTTTATTTTTAAAGGACTAACTATGTTCAGTTCCAAGACTGTTAAAACATTCTATATTATTACCAGACACATTTATTCTATGGATTTATGTAAAAATGTAGATTTGGGAACTGATTCTGCCCTCACAGAACATGAATAATTTCTCCTAAAGTTAAATCTGTGATTTTTAAGGAATAGTGAAAATCTTACTTGTTAAAAATAAATACTACTACTACTAATAATAAATAACATGTAATAAAATGAGCTTTCTTGTCTGTAACGTTATACGGAGGAGGTGGGCATGAATTCAGTGGGAATTATTTGTATCCTTGTGGGTGGGGGAAATGGGGCTGGAGAGGAATTTTGTCCATTGTTTTTATCCTGCCCCTGGGACAAAAGTGAGTAACGCATGTTATTAGCAGGATACTTTGGTTCTTGGAGAGATGTGGCTTTTAAGTAGGGTGACCAGATGTCCCAATTTTATAGGGACATTCCCAATTTTTGGCCCTTTTTCTTATATAGGCTCCTATTATCCCGCAACCCCTATCCCGATTTTTCACACTTGCTGTCTGGTCGCCCTACTTTTAAGATATTAACATGTGTAATTACACACAGAATTAACCAACATGAACTATCTCATATGTACAAATTTGGATGTTTTCCCTTCTTCCTCCCACCCCCAAAGTATATGGGTCAGTTTAGTGCTCTTGAAAGTAAGAGATTTGCAGTTCTGTTCAGACCCAAGCAGTATGTTGGCAAATGCTAAGTTTTCTAGCACACATCTCTCGGTGCTCTTAAATCTTGACCTACTATGCCTTAAAATTCCAGCTGCAGGTCTCTCTTGACCAGAGACTGCCAATTTTTCTGAATTGTGTCATGCTTTTGCAATGTGGTCAAATACCTATTGGGGCAATGATAAGACCACAAACACATTTTCACTTGTAACCCAATCAATATTTCAGTGTAGGTCTGCACAGCTGAAAAGCTAGTGCAGTAAATTACTGCACCACATATGCATGTTTCACAGTATGAGACCAAAGTACTTGCCATCAGAGAAAATTGAATACAATTTTTCCAAGGGAAAGGTACGTAAATATTCACATTCTTTCATATTTCCTAGCATTTCATGCATGAATTCAATGCATTGAATAGATCAGCAAGTTTAGTTTTCAATTCAGTAACTGAGATTTGTTATGAAAGTGGAAAGATACAGATGGCATGCAATTATTCATGCTGCATCAGAAAACTGCTATGAAGACACTATTAAAATATGACTCTTGATTAGTACTCATCATTGTTTCTGGAAAAATAAGCTGTTTAAATAAAATCCTTGGTTGTTTAGTGCTCAGTGATGCTTTCAGCTAAAGAAAGGTTAAGACATAAGTGCAATTAACTGTAAGATCAGATGACCTAGAATGTTTTTTTTCCCTCTAAAAGCTTGCCATATGTAATCCATTCCTTTTTCTTCATTAATGTTCAGCACAGAATTTTTCAGCAGCCTTCACATTCTAAAACGAAGGTTCAGGTGTATTTTTCTATTTTTTTTTTTTTTAATTCTTACTAAGCATTTCCTTGTGTCCTGCTTGGATACACATGTAACATACATTTCATTTCCAGTACACAATCTATATGATTAGAGATACTTTTCCAGCTATCTTTTCCTAATTTAAATACAATACCACCATTACTCCAGTTTTATTTCCCAATTTCTCTGAAATTCACTGTCTGTTATTAGCAGTAAGAGCAAAAATACCTGACTTGTCTTTGTGATGGGGTGTTCACCCCACACATGAAAGAAAGGGGTTAAAAGCAGCCTAAGGAGGCTGTGCAGGGGGCTGCCACTCAGAGAGAGGTTGCATGGAACAACCAATCATGTCCCAGCAGGCTTTTGATACTGTCTCACGTGACCCCCCTCATAAACAAGCTAAGTAAACCTAGATAGAACTACTATAAGATGGGTACATAACAGTCTGGAAAACCATTCCCAGAGAATAGTTATCAGTGGTTCACAGTCAATCTGGAAGGGCATATGAAGTGGGGTCCCATAGGGATCAGTTCTGGGTCTGGTTCTGCTCAATAACTTAATCAATTATTTAGATAATGGAATAGAGCAGGGATCGGCAACCTTTCGCACGCGGCCCACCGGGGTAAGCCCCCTGGCGGGCCGGGCTGGTTTGTTTACCTGCCACATCCACAGGTTTGGCCGATCACGACTCCCACTGACCGCAGTTCACTGCTCCAGGCCAATGGGGGCTGCGGGAAGCAGCAGCCAGCACATCCCTCGGCCTGCGCCACTTCCCGGAGCCCCCATTGGCCTGGGACAGCGAACCATGGCCAGTGGGAGCTGCGATCAGCCGAACCTGTGGACGTGGCAAGTAAACAAACCGGCCCGGCTCGCCAGGGGGCTTACCCTGGCGGGCCGCGTGCCAAAGGTTGCTGATCCCTGGAATAGAAAGTACAATTATAAAGTTTTCATATGATACCACACTGGGAGGGGTTGAGAGTGCTTTGAAGGATAGGATTAAAATTCAAAATTATCTGGACAAACTGGATAAATGGTTTGAAGTAAATAGGATGAAATTCAATAAGGACATATGTAAAGTACTCCACTTAGGAAGGAACAATCATTTCTACACATACAGAATGGGAAATGATTGCCTAGGATGGAGTACTGCAGAGACGGTTTTGAGGTCCATAGTGGATCACAAGCTAACTATGAGTGAACAGTGTAACGCTGTTGCAAAAATATCAGACATCATTCTGGGATGTATTAGCAGAAGTGTTGTAAGCAAGAAATGAGAAGTAATCCTTCCACTCTACTCCATGCTGATTAGGCCTCAACTGGAGTACTGGAGAAGTGTCCAATTCTGGGAAACACATTTCAGGAAAGATGTGGACAAATTGGAGGAAGTCCAGAGAAGAGCAACAAAAATGATTAAAGGTCTAGAAAACATTACCTATGACAGAATATTGGGGGAAAAAATGGGTTTGTTTAGTCTGGAGAAGAGACGACTGAGAGGGGACATGATAACAGTTTTCAAGTACATAAAAGATTGTTACAACGAGGAGGGAGAAAAAATGTTCTTCTTAACCTCTGAGGAAGGACTGTTTAGGTTGGAAATTAGGAAAAGCTTCCTAACTGTCAAGGTGGTTAAGCCCTGGAATAAATTGCCTAGGGAGGTTGTGGAATCTCCATCACTGGAGATTTTTAAGAGCAGTTTAGACAAACACCTGACAGGGTTGGTCTAAATAATACATAGTCCTGCCATGAGTGCAGGGGACTGGAGTAGATGACCTCTTGAGCTCCCTTTCAGTCCTACTGTCCTATGATTTTTGCTACTACGTTGATGGAGGAGACCATGTTCCTGGAGGAGACCCTTAGGGTCTCAGGTCCTGCACACTGAGAGCTTCAATTTCCAAGGAGACTCTACAGGATACAAACACGTAGGTCCCAATCCTCAGAGGTATTTAGGTGTCTATCTCCACTGAAATCAATAGGAGTTAGGCACATAAATATCTTGGAGGATCTGGGCCTTAGTTTTTAGTAATTCATCATCTGAGTTGAGTTTTTGGTATATATTTATTTCTTTGTCATACAATATTTGGGATTTGAAATGTCTCCAGAATTTTGGTAGTTTCCAGTCTCTAGACCATATTAATGATTCATTATTTCATATATATGGGACACATTTTTAAGTGGGATGGTAATTAAAAGTATCACATAACATATACTAGCCTCAATTCAAACTGGAAAACCCCAAAGGATTACCAACCTGTCACTGACGTAAAGGATCCAGGATGTTACAGTCAATCAAGCATTTATCTTGAAAATGTAGATTTCTAAGGAAGGAAAGGAAGAAATGACGGGTTTGGGTGCTTATCCCACCTTCCATGCTATTTTTGTCCTTTTCTGGTTTCTTCTTTAGTTCTTGATAAATTGATCTTAGTATAACACATTCATTTTTGAAGGTTTTGGCAGATGGCTCTCCTTTATCCTCATTATTTTCTTTAGAAATAGCATGTGTCAAATTTGTATGTCACAATACAGGTAATTCGTAGCTGAAAAATTAAGTAGCTAAACTGGAGTGAATAGATTGGTCTCTGCTGTAGAGAAGACCTTTGAATGCATAAAGTTAAAAAAGGATGCCATTGTCCAGTTGTTGATACACTGTAGGTTGTTAAAATATTGTATTGTTTCTCTTATATGCAGATATAGTGGTGATAGAAGTTAACTACTGTCTCGTAACTATTTATATTGAGCACTAATCCCTCCATTTAAACCACCCTTTCTAATTCAAAACCAGATCCATCATATTATTTCACTATTGTTCATATGCCCCCCCTAAAAGGCAGGTAGGCTAATCCCGGGTTTGTATTCACACTGGATATTTCTAAGGCTTGTTGTTTATCATTTATTAAACACATAGGGCTAGAACCTCAGTGTAAATTTCAAGTCAAGGGGAGCTGGCTCATTTACACCAGCTGACAATCAGGACCATAGTTGTGAAAAACACTTTGACATAGAGTGTAAAGACACAGGGCCAGTTCCTGAAAGCTATTCCTAAAGATGCAAATAGGGTCTCCTGGGACTTTCAGAAGTGCCTGGTTGCCTAACTCCCGTTGATTTTAGTGTGAGTTAGGCGCCTAGGTGCTTCTGAAAATGCCACCAGGTGCCTACTGCATGTTTAGGTGCCTAAGTACCTTTAAAAATCTGGCCCAGTCCCTGCCCCCAAGAAGTCTACAGTCTAAAAACATGATTCCCAGAAATCAGAAGGGCGTGTGTACTACCTTTGTGAAGACAATAAACAATTTTAAAAATCCTACAGCAATCTTATTGGTAGCTAACTGAACTCCATGGGCATCCTGCCATAGAACTTGAACAGGATTTGAATCAAGGGAAAACACCTATTCATATTCAGTGGCATCTGATTTTTTCCCCTAAAGTCCATAATGAACCATATCCCACCAAATTTAAAGTTAGTACTCCATATACTCAAGTGTGACAAGGTGTACCCCCACACTGGCAGTAAAAGAGTTAGCAGGAGCCTGAAGGGCTCAATTAACCCACCTCCTGATACCTGGATAGCAGATAGCTAATTAAGATTTAGACCCAGCTGGGAAAAATTAGACAAAGTGGCTCCCACAAAGGAAGGACTACAAGGCAATAGGGAAGTTCCCTCTCTCTGGGAAAGGAAACACAGGGGGACCCATAAGCAGCAGCAGCAGCTTGTATTGTGAGGTTGTCTGTGAAGGGACAGGGCAGCTGAGGAGAAAAAGACTCCTCAATCAGGCCTAGGGGAAGAGAGGCAACAGGGAAGAAGTTCTGAGGAGCTGGTGCTCCAGGCAGAAAGCCCTGTGTGGCAGCACTTTGTAATGGAGTGAGGAAGAACTTTGCAGAGCCTGGAAGAGGGGCAAGGAGTCTGTTGAAGATTGAGCCTAGAAAGGGTGGAAGAGTTTTCATTCCTTAGAATATGCACATTGTTATCCCTAGAAGGGCTGTGACTCTTGATGTGATCTGCCTGATGTCCAAGTCACTGCACAGACTGCTGACGTCTGGAGAAGGAAGGTGAGATAGAGGGGCTGGAATGGTGGGTTTATGACAGTAAGGGTATGTCTACAGTGCAATTAAACACCCATGGCTGGCCTGGGTCTGATGACTTATGCTCATGGGGCTTGGGCTCTAGGGCTGTTTAATTGTGATTTAGCTGTTCAGGTATGGGCTGGAGTCCAGGCTCTGGGACCCATTGGTGGGGGAGGGTCCCAGAGCCTGGACTCCAGCCCAAGCCCAAACATCTACACAGCAATTTTTAGCCCCACAAATTGAGCCCAAGTCAGCTGACCCAGACCAGATGCACTTGTGCTGCTGGCCTTTTCTTCCAGTGTAGACATGCCCTAAGTGACTTATTTAAGGGGCAAAAAGGCAGAAAACATCATCAAAACTACCTATTTTTCATTGACTTTGGACTGAAAAAGAGAGGAACCACATTTGCTCACACTTCCCCCCAAAAATGCAGACTTAGGCAGAGACTAAGGATGGAAAACTTCAGCCTGAACAGTTGTAACTGAAAAGTTTTAATCAGCTGAAGACAGATGAGAGGTATATAATAAAAATGTTAGGCAACCCTGACCTTAGATATCAATGACAGTTTCATAGTTGGACAGAATTGTGGGGAAAGTAGAATATATTCAGATAATATAGTTTCCCTACACTTTTATTAGGACATATATGTATTAGCTAACACACATGTAGCTCTTTGGCTTAAAGGAAGCAACTTGAACTCGCTAAAGCTAAAGCATGCAATGTTCAGACCTGACTGGTGGCATGGCGATTGGTTCTATCCCAAAAGATGCTCATGAGCCAATCTGCTTACAAAATCACACTTTATGCTTTATCTCTTTGAGATCATGGTGGCTTTATTTTACAATCTGAAGTCAGCAGTTCTTTGTGTGCTATTAATGCATCTTTGTTTCCTATTTGCCAATTTCCACAACTGTTAAGTAGCAAGCCAGTATTGAACTTTTTTTTCCTGATACAAACTATTCAAATCTTTTTTTTTTTTTTTTTTTTTTTTTTTAGTAACTACACTTCAGTTTGTCACTTCAATTTGCAACTTTCCTATGTCAAACATCATACAACCTTTTGCAAAATGTCCATTATGCCCTTTCACTTGTGTAATCTTTATTCATTTCCCAGTTGTTTTACAAGCAAATTTCATCAGTCTGTTTTCATAAGCAAAACAAAATCAGTTGAGTCATACCTATTCTCCAACAGTCCGGACCAAGAAGGATAAAATGGTGGTGGTTGTTTTTAATCTTTGTGCGCCAAATTTTGAAACATTCATGCACGTGAGTGAGCAACTACTCTCACAAGTGGTCCCATTAACTTTAGTGGCACTATTCATGTGAACTGCTCACCAATGTGAAGGAGGTCAAATTCTAGTCCAGTCTAAATGTAAGTGTTTATTATTTTTCGCATTAATTTTGTGTCAGATTCTAATACCGTCACTTATAGTGAAGAGCACCTTGTTCTATGAATCCTGGTGAGGCTAGTGATGGATTAAATTACTATTCAGTGTGAGTAAGAGTTATCAGAATCTGGCCTTTATAAAATGATCCAAGAACATCTGTCACCTTCTGTCATAACTATAAAGGGAAGGGTAACAGCTCTCCTGTGTACAGTACTAAAATCCCTCCTGGCCAGAGACTCCAAAATCCTTTTACCTGTAAAGGGTTAAGAAGCTCGGGTAACCTGGCTGACACCTGACCCAAAGGACCAATAAGGGGACAAGATACTTTCAAATCTTGGGGGGGGGGGAAAGGCTTTTGTGTGTGCTCTTTGTTTTAAGGGGTTGTTCGCTCTTGGGACTGGGAGGGACCAGACATCAATCCAGGTTCTCCCCATCTTTCTAAACAAGTCTCTCTTATTTCAAACTTGTAAGTAAAAAAGCCAGGCAAGGCGTCTTAGTTTTACTTTGTTTTCTCAACTTGTAAATGTACCTTTTACTAGAGTGTTTATCTTTGTTTGCTGTACTTTGAACCTAAGACAGAGGGGGGTCCTCTGAGCTCTTTAAGTTTGATTACCCTGTAAAGTTATTTTCCATACTGATTTTACAGAGATGATTTTTACCTTTTTCTTTAATTAAAAGCCTTCTTTTTAAGAACCTGATTGATTTATCCTTGTTTTAAGATCCAAGGAGTTTGGATCTGTATTCACCAGGGAATTGGTGAGAGGTTTCTAACAGCTTCCCAGGGTAGGGAATGGTGGCAGCGGACCAGAACTAAGCTGGTAGTTAAGCTTAGAAGTCCTCATGCAGGCCCCTACATTTGTACCCTAAAGTTCAAAGTGGGGATACAGCCTTGACAACTTCTTAAATAGAGAGTTGTATGTAGCACTCGGCAACCAGCTTTCCTTTAATAACTACTGAGTTTGTCTGGGTTGCTTGTTAAAATTTGGACTTCACATTGTCAATTTCTAATAGATAAATTAAATTGTACAGTTTAATTAGCGGCTCTCCGAGCTCTGGTCAAGTGTAGGTAGTCTCTTGGTCTATCCAAGGCCGTGATCATGTGTCTTGATGTTTTGGTCTTTTGGCCTCGAGATGAAAACCTTGCCTTTGTTTGGGACCTTGAAGTGAAAAAATTCTTTAAGTTTTACCTGTTCCAGCATATACCCTGAGTGTTTCCTTGGTTTTCTAACATACAGAAATGCAAGCACTTTTGATTGGATACTTGTCACCTTGTAGCAATTAATCATTTGATTTCTTACTTTGTGGTTACATGTTGTATTAAAATATCATGTGGTAGTATATTTCCCTTGTTAACATGATTTTCTGCAATGAGCTGAAACTTGTCAGTACAACTCTACTATTCTGTTATCTCTAAACACCTATGAGTCTCTATAGAGTTGTATTGAAGGCAACTTAATTCTTTTGATAAACTATATACAGCATTTATCCCCTTTCTGTAGCATCTTAACACATGTATTCATTAAACTTTCTGTAGCAGGATGTCCCCTAGTTAAATATTTCTATGCGAAGTCAATACACTGTCAAGTCAAGGTCTCCTCTAAGGAATTTAAATAAACATGTTAAATACATATAAATCTCCTAAATTGTAATTTAATATGATCAATTTTTATTTAAGATTTAAATAATCTATGAACAGATCAGAGCTTCGTATTTATGTAACAAACTAACACATCTTGTTTTTATAAAATTCTTGGTCTCTTACTTGTAAAGTAGCTATGTGTGACACTTTCGCAAGGCACTCAGCACTGAGAGTCACCTTGCTACCTACCCCCTGCCTGAGTGAGAGAGAGACAGGCTTGTTGGTGCTAAACTGGGTGTAGGCTCCCTGTCAGTCTAGTCTGCTAGCCACCCAGACAATCTTCTCAGAAGCTCTGTAAGCCTTTCCTTTGCTTTGCATGTTAACTTTAGGTGCCCCCTTGAAGAGCATTGTCCTCTAGTATCCAACCTCTGTCACTGGACACTCACAGAAATAACCAAGCTGGCTGTCTCCAAAGAGACAGGGTACATTCCAGTGGGTTTGGTTCTGATGAAACATTAAATTAATCTCAGTGATATTAAATAATAAAACCAATAATATGTTTATTAATAAAAACAGATTTAAGTGGTACTGAGTAAGGATAGTGGAAACAGAATTGGTAACAAATAAAATAAAAGTAAAACGCATTTCTAAGAGACTAAACTACACTCCTTTATCTCAAACAGTTTCTTGCCCTGAGTGCTTTTGCAGAGCTTGCTGATTTTTCATTCAAGTAACATCCAGATTTTCCATCGATCTCCCCCTTCCACCCACAGGTGTTCCTCAGTGAAATGTATAACAAACTGTCTTTTTTGCTTCTCCTTATAGTTCCCCAAAACTCATTGTTTGACCCCACAGACAAGACAACCTCCTGTAATTTTAGCCTCTGATGTTTGTAGGCTCTGATTTCACATCCCCCTCTCAGCTTGGCTTTTCCTTTTGACTTAGATGCAAATGCAGCTCCCATTGTGTTTTGGCTTTTGCAATGCTTGATGTACATCAGAGGCCTTGGCAGATAGGTAAATCAACATTCCTTTGTCTAGGATAAACTTGTTTTTCAACCCCGCCTGGTGCATGGTTTAAACATATTTTAGTACATACATGATCAATCGGTCCATTAGCCCTAACAGAGAATGCGCCAATCACCTGTCATTTGTGATGTTTTAGCCATTCCTTCAGCCACGGACTGGCCAGGCTGTCAGTGGCACCGGACACCCGATCGGCTTGGTGCACCACGGCCCAGAATCCCTGAGTGATCTGCCAGCCTCAGCCTCCCAAGGAACTGGGATTACAGGCGTCAGCCACCATTTCTGATTAGTACACACATACAACTAACTCCTTAATTATCACTCAGACATATATCATTCAATGCTTATGATGACCAGTATAATATAAGCTTTCATTTAATACCTCACACAACTGTCTTTACAGACAAATACCATGGCAGAGACATGTTAGGTGTACTGAATTTGACAGGTCTGATAGGAATTGCTGTTACAGGACAGTGAACCCTTTGCAAGTTGGCACTGAGGGTCTCTTATGGTCACCCTATGTAAAAATGGCATCATGAGGTATCATTTTATTGTCTCTGAGGGACAGTTTCTGATACCTTTGCTCACGTGGAGTATTGTCCTATTACTTGAGTAGTGCCATTCATTTCAATGGGGTTTACTCCTGGAGTCAGATGCACCTCCCTCAAATTGTATGAGTATCAGAGTCTGGTCTTCAATGATTTTTTTGCACTAAATGTTTCCAGTCTACAAAAAACTTGTTTTACTGCCCTGAAAACTCAGGCTGGTCTCTGGGTCAAGTTGTGTTCTTTCCTCATGCACCACCACCATTAATAAAAATTCTGAAGGCTAAATAAGATCTGCAAGTACACCTATATACAGACATTGATTGCAAATGAAGAACTCAGTGATTGCTGTGCAACTGTATTTCTTTAAATAGTCTTGATTCACCCTGCCTTGTATGGATATTTGTATATCTGTGCAAAATGGAGCCAGAGCATTTGGGGGAAGGGGAGGAGGTATGCTCTGTCTCCTTAAAACAACATGCCTCCAAGTACTGCCCATGGGTGAGTGGACACTGCACCTCCCCTTACAGTGGGTTATCCTGGATGGAAATTTGGTGCAGTGGAAACCTATTGGTCTGGAAATAACCAGGACACCTGTATTCCATACCCATCTTTGGCTCTTGCCTACTTTGTGACTCTTGACAAGACACTGAACACTGGGTACAGTATCTTCATGTGTAAAATGTCACCTTCCTTTATAAAGTGCTTTGAGCTCTACAGAGAAAAAGTGCTATTTAAGCTACATAAAATTAAATTGCACAATCCATCTATAAGATTAATACTACACTGTTTTTCTACTTAGTATCTATCTGGTTCTTGTATTGTATTACTCTTTGCATCCATAACATATTTGATTCTTGTTTAATAGCAATACCTATACTAATGATTGATTCCCACAGCATCTTTCTGTGTTTTTATGAGGAGTGGTTCATAATGGAGAGAAATAATTTTACTAAATACATGGCAAATGTAGATAAAATAAAAGGATTACAAACACATGTAGTGACACTATGAAGCTCATATACAAAAATGTAATTCTCTGAATACAGATTGTTTATTTGAAATAAATTTTATATTTTGTAGTAGAGCAATCAATTACCTGTTCTGAGGACAATATATGCTCTACAAGCTTTGTTTACTTTATTATAACATTCTGTAACAATGCATTTGAAAGAAATACTATACATGGTTTGAGCCAGAAAGCAAAGAAGACTGTATGTTGCAAGGGTGATGTTAGAAGAATGTGAAAATGGATATAATCTGAAGTGTTCTGCAGTACATTTTGCAAAGCAGACAAGAATTGCACAGTTTAATTCTTTTAGTACAAGGTGTCTGTAATGCACACACTCAGTATCTTATTTCTATCTTCTGGGCCATTCCAACAGTACAATTTATTTAAGTATTGTTAAATTTCATTTTATCACCTGGTAATGTACTTAAATAGATTTAAAGATACATTTTGTTGCTTAAGTGCAATGTTTTTTTCCAGTGAATGACATTGAAGTAAGCTAACCTGTAACATTGACAAGTGTATATGGTATATCTGTCATAAAGGTTTGCTCTCAGCTTAATTCTTTAATCACATAGTTAGTCTTATAACATTTAGCCACAAGCCTCAAAAAATGTTCAATTTAAAATATTAGGAAAATAAAACTATAATGTGCAACAGACTGCATTAGCAAGCGTTCACTCTTATCAAGATAAGAATGATACCAGTAAATTTCAGGTAAAGAAAATGAGGAGCCATAATTCAGGAAAAAGGCAAATGCTAAGTCATTCATAGTAAAAAGTGAGATGCATTTTGCATAGTTCCTCAATAATCCTTTCTTCTGATGGATTGTTATTTGGATGAGCAGCTTTATAGGTGAACTGCAAAACTGTAATGAAAACTGAGTTAGTCTCAGAAATCCATGATGGATTCCTCAACTAACTAAGCAGTGAAGACTGTTTAGCACTAGTTTAATATTTCCTTTTTCCCTCCTCTATTTAAATATGCATCTATTGATTGATATATTCTTCAGCATACTGTCAGAAAGATCTATCATTCAATTATATTACACCTAGCAATAGTCCCAGAGCTTGATCCAAAAGTCATAGAACCCAATGGAAATCTTTCCACTGATTTCAGTGGGTTTTGAATCAGGCCTTGGATGTAGAGCATGGTATCATGTTACACAGGCAAACAACTGCCATTGGGGTTAGTTCATCAGTTGAAAGGTCTTTTAAAAATTGTAGCACATGTGCCAGCACTTAAATAAAAAATAACATGTATAGAAAGATCTAAATCTGGGGACCCAAGTACTGAGCTCAAGTAATTGAAGGGATGCTACTTGTCTCCCTAGGGTGAAAGGAATACTCCCCACAGAACTGTGAAACCTGTGGATTCATGCAAATTTTCTTTTATGCTGGGAAAGAGTTAAGCATGTAGCTGATTCCTGTTGTCTGGGTGCCTCATACAAGCAAAATCATATCAAACATAATTATTATAGGTAGAGTATTTTCTGTCTGAATTTGTCTAGCTTCAGCTTTGAGATATTGGACCATGTTCTTTGCTAGATTGAAGAGCCATTATTAGATATTTGTTCCCCTTGTAGATACATACAGACTATAACGAAGTCATGAAATTAGAATTCCACATTTTGGTTAGGGCTCCCTGGGGAAGCATTATAGTTACAAAAGTTGGATTCCCTGTGTTAGGGTTAGGAACAGTTGCTCTCCCTGGGCTAGAGGTAGGGGTATAGTTGGTTCAGCTTCCTGGTAGAGTTAGGGTTACAAAAGGCAGGGCTCCCCTGGCTAATTTTAAGGCTGGAGTCTTTGGCACTTCCCAGGCTATGGTTAGAACTGGGGCTGGTAGTGCTCCAATGGCTTGGGTGAGGGCTCAGTCTGGAAGCATTCTCTGACCTAGGGTGGTATACAAAGGGTAAGACTTCAATGGCTAAATTTAGGACTGGGGCTAGTGTTAGGGTTGGAGTAGCTTGGACTTCCCATACTAGTGTTCAGGCTGGGATGCAAGGACTTCATGAATTAGGATTCAGCCTGGGAACAGTACAGCTCCCTGGTTAGAACTGGGATCTGTAGGGTTGTGTGGACTACAGTTGGGATTACAAAGGGGAGTGGTCTCTGGGCTAGATCTAGGTCTCAGGGTGATTTGGATCCCTCATCTTGAGTTAAAAAAATGTAGGGTACCTGGGCTAGGCTTAGGGCTTGGAATGGTATGACTCTCTGGGGTAGGGTTAGATCTTGCGGCAGTAGAATTCTCTGGGCTAGGGTGAGGATTACAGAAGGTAGGGATCCACAACTAAGTTTAGGGCTGTAAGACTCTTTGGGCTAGGGCTAGGATTACAAAGGATAAGGCTATCTGGATAAGCTTAGATCTGGGGTCAGTGGAGCTCTCTGGGCCCTGACCCCAGCCGGTAGGGCCCACTGGCATGGCCCGTGACCTCAACCCAGAAATCTCTACCTTTAGTAATCTTAACCTTAGCCCAGGAATCCCTACCCTTTGGAACTCCAACTATAACCCAGGGAGCTGTAGTGGTCAGAGTCCAGAACCTACCTTGGGGAACCTTACCATTTGGAACCCTAACCATAGCCCTGGGAACCTTATTGGTCCTGCTCTAAATCTAGCCTGGGAAGCACATTCTACCTTAACCCTAATGGAGCCCTGCCTTTTTTCACCATAACCCTAGCCCAGAGATCACTACCTTTTATAACCCTAGACCAGGGAGCCCAAATGGCTCCATTCCTGACCCTGGCCAGAGAGAAAGGGAGGGGAAAGGGGATGGGGAGAATTGGAAGCCTGAAAGCTTGTCATTTGGGGGAAAGACTCAGATTGGATGAGGAGGTGGGGGAGTAAGGGCAGGGGAGACAGGCCCCATGAAGAGCCAGGGGGACAGGGGAGAACTTGAACTGGCTAGAGAAACCTGGATGGGGACATTGAGATTGGACAAAGAGCCCAGGGAGGGAGATTGGTACCAGGAGCCAGTTGGGATGAGGAACATGGGAGGTGTTGGGCAACTGGAGGCCACGGTGGGGTAGTGGGCAGATCAGCTGAGGAGCTGTGAATGGGTAATGGGTGTGCAAGGAGACTGGGACTGGAAGAAGTGGTTGGAAGACTAGGAAGGAGAGCCCAGGGGTTAAGACTAGGACTGGCTGGCCAGCGAGAGCGAGACAGGGACAAAAATCCTGAGGAGTAGAGGTTGGGATTAGCTAGGTGAGGAGAATGGGACTGGAATAAGGAGCCAGTGGTGGGGAAGAGACAGGACTGGTACATGGGCAGGGTGGAAGTAATGAGGCAGAAAGGGTCACTCTTCCTATTGGGAACCAGGAAGTGGGTGGGCGGAGCACACTGCTAAAGGACCTCCCCCACCCTAGCCTAAGGGGAGGATCCACAGGGCCTGGAAACCAAATAATTCCGGGGGACAACTAATGAGATAACAGGGATGGGAGTGAGGTCAAAGGGTCAAACAAAGGGAACCTGATGGGGACACCGAACAGAGAATCCCAGACAGCACCCACTGCTCCTTGAAGGCGCCAAGGGAGCCAGCGGATGCCACCCAGAGGAACTCTGCCCGGATGCGTGAGCAGATGGAGGATCGGAAATAGGCCCCACTCTTGGTGGGGGGACAGAACATAAGTATGCACCCACTAGAGCCCATTCCTCTCCAGGGCCTAGAATGGAACCCAGGATTCCCAAGTCTCATTTCATTCCTCTTCTGTCAGCAAGTGTCTGTGAAAACCACTGGCAAAGCATCCCATTCACTTCTAGGTCTGATCCACATAGAACAGTGGTTCTCAAGCTTCATTGCACCGCAACCCCCTTCTGACAGCAAAAATTACTACACAAGCCCAGGAGGGGGGACCGAAGCCAAAGCCCGAGCCCTATCACCCTTGGCGGCTGGACCAAAGCTGAAGCTCAAGAGCTGCAGCCCCAGGCAGGGGGCCTGTAATCTGAGCCCCGCCACCAAGGGCTGCAGCCATCAGGCTTCAGCTTTGGCCCCAGATGGTAGGGCTAGGGCTTTGGCTTCAGCCCTGGACCCCAGCAAGTCTAACGGCAGCCCTGACACCACAACCCACTTTGGGGTCCCAACCCGCAGTGTAAGAACTGCTGACATAGAGTATGTCATAGTATTACAGCTATCAGTTATCCCATTAGCTCATGTAGCAGAGGGCTATAAATCTAGAAATATTGTCTCCTTGCCAACTGAGCCAGATGTACGAATGTAGATTTCAAATATGAGGTAGGCGAAATAACATTTTGATTTTACAAAGTAACAGCTTGAGTCATATTGTGGAAAATATACTCCATACCTTCTTCACTAATCAGCTGTGCCAAGGCATGAATACCTGCAATATTTTGGCTCTGTTGTGCTCTCTGACAGAACTGCCTCAATTACTAGCTCCTATTGCTACTGCTTCTCTTCATGCCGCTGCTCACAACCATTCATATTGTCTGCTACTATTGTGAGCAGAGTCTCATTAATGATGATGTGGTCATTGCAACTTGAAACATATTTGACTTCTGTGCCACCAGAACTAAATATAGGGACTAAAGCCCTCCCAGGTCTAAATGTTCAACGTTTCTGTTTCTTTCTTGCCTAGATTTCAGTTAATGGGGAAGGTGAATACATTTTAGGTGGGGGAGGAGGAGGAGAAGAACATCCAGTCCCAAATCATCAAATGTACCAGAGTTCTGTTTAGCACAGATGAGGAGGGGATGGAGGGACATTTCCTTTCATCTCAATTCATAGCCCTTTTCATCTTAATACTTTTTAAAATACCCTTTAAAATATTTATGGAAATTGAGCTTGTTAAACTAAAGGCTTTTATTATGTCTCCACCTCCCTTTTATGTTAATTTGTATCAAGTTGTACTTGGATGCTGTTTGGCTGAACATTTGCAGATGTTATAACCTATCAGAATGTATGGCCAAATAAGCATTTTATCAGCATTCCATTATTCCTTTAAGAGTGGAATGGCTATGAAAATGCTATTTATTTTTAAATACAAATATCTAGAGAGAAGAAGAATGAGGTTGAATTAAAATGGGTTAGTTTGAAAAACAGTGGTGGTGGTGTAATACACTGTGCTCATTATATTTTTAACAATGTTGTTCTATCTTTTTTAACCACTCATAAGATGGTAAACTCTGTACATAATTTGCAAGAGTGAAACTGCAGAATGGAGCTGAGTGAATGCTACTACCAGATAGTATTCATGACCAATGAAATATATAAAAAAATCTTGTTGACTGAGTTCACTCTTATTATTTTCCTTAGATATCCTAATTACTATCTGTGATGTTCTGTACCTTGGGGGAACACCCAGCACCCCCATGTTCATCCTTATAATATGATTGCGTGGTATCTAATGTAAAGTCTGTCATGTTGGGTGTCTTCAGAAGGCTCATGATGTACTGAGCATTGTTGTTATAGTAATTGTTGTTATAATAATTTTATAGGTTGTAATTTCATGTATATAGTTATGAGGCTGAAAATTTGTCCTCATGGCTTAAAGCAAGCCCAGGTAAAAACTCTCCAGAAGCACAGGGGCAGTCCACACCTCATCAGGGCATGTATAGGACAAACCCAGCCCAGCCTCACAGGAACAAAAGCCATTGGCCTAGAATATCAGGGTTGGAGGTGACCTCAGGAGGTCATTAAGTCCAACCCCCTGCTCCAAGCAGGACCAATCCCCAGACAGATTTTTATCCCAGATCCCTAAATGACCCCCTTGAGGATTGAACTCACAACCCTGAGTTTAGCAAGCCAATGTTCAAACCATTGAGCTCTCTCCCCCCAAATCATCCAAAGCACAGGATGGGAAACAGTGTCAGAGAGACTGAGTGACTTGCCCATTGTCACAAAGGTAGTCTGTGGAGGGAATTGAATCCAGGTCTCCCAAGACCTAGGTTAGCACCTTAACCACTGGGCCATTGTTGTTGACTGTTGTTGCCTAGGCAACAACAAAGGATCTGTTGGACTCTCCAGTGAGTCACCTCCCTTCCTTTGGTCAGTTTGGGACTGTGATGAGATAATGCTCACCTGACTCTGAAGGGGTTGGGGGCAAAGCCAAGAGGGAAGAAAGAACATGATAAAAGGAAGAAATGTTTGCCATGCTCTTCCTCTCTTTTGCACTTCCATCTACAGACATCACCACCAAGCGACTGAAGCACTGATCAAAGGGGAAGGGCTGAAGGACTACCAGCCAGCCTGTGGTGAGAAGCATCTAAGTTTGTAAGGGCATTGAAAGTGTTAAAATCAGCTTAGAATGTGTTTTGCTTTTATTTCATTTGACCAAATCCAACTTCTTGTGCTTTGACTTATAATCACTTAAAATCTATTGTTCATGGTTAATAAATGTGTTTGTTTATTCTACCTGAAGCAGTGCATTTGGTTTGAAGTGTCAGAGACTCCCCTTGGAATAACAAGCCTGGTACATATCAATTTCTTTGTTAAATTGACGAACTCATATAAGCTTGCAGCGTCCAGCGGGCATAACTGGCTGCTGCAAGACAGAGGTTCCTAGGGCTGTGTCTGGGACCAGAGATACTGGCTAGTGTCATTCGGTTGCACAATCCAAGGAGCATCTTATATGCCAGAGGCTGTGTGTGAACAGCCCAGGAGCAGGGGTTCTCACAGCAGAGCAGGGTAAGGCTGGCTCCCAGAGTTGAGGATTGGAGTGACCTAGCAGATCACAGATCTGGATAACACCAGAGGGGAACGTCACACTATCTAACTAGATATCAAGAGTTATGTTAAATCCAAGCAGAGCGTATGATCAAAACAGCTATAATTTCAAATTTTATTACACAACATTTTAAGTAAAACTAATAACAGTGAGTTTATATGCCACTTATAAAATGAAATATGTTCAAATAACACATTTGTCAACTAACTTTGAACAAAGAAATACGTGGAAATTCTGATCTGTTTGCAAAAAAAGGGACTGTGTTCACTCTGAATTTAAATTGAAAAACAATTTTAAAAGGCATAACATTTTAGTATGTGTGATCTTATTTGTGACTTTACAACGCTGGAATAAAGCATCTCCATGGTGAATATAGTTGGATAATATCTTGCACGTATTGTTTGAAGCAGAACATTCAACATTGGTTATTACTCCTTTTTACCACTTTATATTCATCAAATAATTTCACGATCAATTCCGGAAGCCAAAATCAGCCACAGTGATCGTGGTAACTGTTATTGCCATGGTCATAGCTTTGTTGTTTAGGGCTTTGCTACTCATAAAACATTATATATTCCACTTTCCTTTGTTCTTTTTGGAGAGCTGTTTAGTTTCAGAGTTGGAGATTATGGGGAAGATTTTTAAAGTCACAAAGGACAGTTAAATTCCAAGCTCACATTGGAAAGTCTGAGAGAGTCACTGCCTAACTCTCACTTGGGCTTTTAAATCTTCCCTGTAATCAGCTAAACTAAATCATATACATTTACTATTTTTGGTCACCTGCGAATTCTGCTTTGCTTCATTACTTGTGTGTCTGGTAATCTTTACTTAGTTTATATTAACTGCATTGTAAAATACATTTGACTTGTATGCATTTTCAATTCTAATTTTATAGGTGAAATCTGACTCCATTGAAATCAATGGCAAATTTCCATGGACTTCAGAATTTCACCCTATGCTTCTGATATCTCTATTGTGTATTTCTAGCTGAGCGCCCATGGCCTGATTTGAAAGGTTATGAGCACCCATGCGTCTGACTGGCTGCCAGTTTTGTAGACCATTTTAATATATCTTCAGTTGAAAGACTTGTAGCAGGCAGACTATATGTGGACTGGAAGATTATGGGATTGAAGTGGAGAACTTCTGGTGACAACTCAACTAATCAGGTTGGCTGTGAAAATCAAAGAGGAGAAAAACATTGACTTCAATGAGAGCAGTAGTCACTCACCACTTTTATTTTAGTATGCCAAGTCATATCCAATCAATATTCAAGGAGTACTCAGAGCTAAGATAATTAGTTCTTCTCTCCCCATTTGAGTGCATGTCCCCTTCTTGATGAGCTTTGGTGACACCCATTCAGGCAATCATCAATATTTTTTGCTAAAATCTGGTCTCTGTCTATGTGGAACAAGTCCTCCTATAGAAGGTATTTTAACTGTCTCCAAAACCAAAATCCTCCTTTCTCTATTACCTTCAGCTGAATGCTAACTTTCAGACTCAAGAGTAATTTTAAGTTAGCTGCCAACCCCCCCCCCCCCCGCACATTACATTACATTAAAGATATCAATTGTACATATTTCAGAAAATTCCGATTTAAGATTCCTAAAGTGTAATTAACTCTGTCCCCTGGTATGTATTACATTGAGGTCTTTCAAAACATGAGCAAAGAAAACCTGACAACGTGACTATTTATCAAATAATGATATACTGAAAGGCACTGCTCATTTTTGTGTTGCTTCAGTAAATAATCATAGCAATATAATATTTCCACTAAGGCAGCACCTGTCACCCAAAGACACCAAAGTGTTTTGCAAACATTAAGTCTTACAGTGGTTCTAGGAGGTAGAGCAGATACAAAATATACACATTTTACAGAGTGGGATACAGAGATTAAATGGCATAATCAAGATCACACAGCTGGTGAGTAAAAGAGAAGGGAAGTCCTTACTCCCAAGTGCCTTTTTTTCATCTAATATAACGGTGCCTGCAAATGAAGCTGAATTGTATAATATAAATGTTTGTCTAGACTGGACCTTTTTGACCGCAATAGGGATGGATGAATTTGTTTTGTTATAATGAGAAGCATATCAAACTTTTGTCTGTCCTCTGGAATGAAACCTTCTGAAAGGATGAAAATACTTTGTTGCATGGAGGTCCCAGGATAGACCTCTTTTATACATTAACTTCTTCTGTATGTTAGCAGATCATATGCAGTGGGAAAGATGATGTTGAAGCCTAAATACAGTAATCCATGCAGATTATGATAAATCACTTGCTAAATTTCATTCGTTTGTGTTTGTTTTGTGTTTGTATGTTTGTATTTTGAACTAGATGTCCAGAAAAAGAACCACAAACTGAAATATTTTTGTCAGGAAGTTTGAAATTTAAATTATTGCATGGAAATTAGTAAAACAAAATCAGTTGTGGGCAGCCAAAATTTAATATGGAGCATTTTTAAAAACAGTCATATTATTTGATGTAAATTAGATTTATAAGATAAACACAATCCTTACCTACAATACACTTAGTGATGCAATGAACTATCTATTGGACATCACCAGGAGGTGGATTATTTAAAGGATAAAAAATCAGATGAAATTTGATTTAAAAAAAACATATTCTAAGAATTTCTCTTTAAATTATAGTATCCTAGGAGCAGACATAAGTAAAATTCATGAGGGCACTTGAAAATGTATTCTATGTTTATACCAAACATCTCTGTGAGGAAACAAATTAACTATATCACTGTTTAAATTGAACTTGCAGTTCTTTTACTGCATCTTAAGATAAAATGATATTTTTAAGATAAAGTGATATTTTAAATTATATCACTACTTTCTGTGAATTTTAAAAATTCCTTGGCTTGATGTGTCTTTCTGAGAATGACCTGTTAAACCCCATTACAGCAGAACGTTGAATCACCTTACATAATGTAACATGCTGACATATCTGGGAGCAATATATAATTCTGATGACCCTTCAGGACTGAGAATTTTGAAAAGTTGTGGTTCACTGAAAACCAGGAATAAAACCAGAGCAATTGTTTTAGTTAACATCTACAATGTCACAATATTCATACGAAGATCCAAAAGGAAGATGGAATAATCAGAAATATTTAGCAAAGATGAATTATACTATTTGCTAACATGTTGAGCATCATACTGTAATTACCAAAAGTGTAGAGTGGAAGAATTTACACTTATTTTAATAGCTGGGTCAAAGGCATTAAGGGCACCTGCCCTCCCTCAAAGACACCAATTTAGGTCTCTTTTCTGGATATGCATAATCCATGAGGATCTTCAGGGAATTAAATATCTGAAATGAACTTCAACTATGACATACATCAGTTTAAATTTTGTTTTTTTTTTCTTCCCAGAGTAGCACAAGGTGTTTGTGTTGCCAGTTAGAGAGATGGGCAAAATAGATTCCTTGAGAATCTGCTCCATGATTTTTCCAGGGACTGACGTGAGGCTGACTGGTCCGTAGTTCTCCAGATTCTTCTTCCCTTTTTAAAAGGTGGGCACTACATTTGCCTTTTTCCATTTGTCCGGGACCTCACCCGATCGCCATGAGTTTTCAAAGATAATGACCAGTCTTGCCACTGAGTACATCAGTGGAAATGACTACTTTTCTGTGGTCATGAAAGTGCTAGTGGATCACGTGGGATGCTTCTCTGATGGACTGATCAGAGAAGGTGTATGACACTCACATCTTTAAGAACACAGGACTTTTCAAATAGCTGCAAATGGGGACATTCATTCCAAAGCAGCAGATTACCTTTGGTGATATTGAAATGCCAACAGTGATTCTGGAGTCCCAGCCTACCTCTTGTTCCCCTGGCTCATGAAGTTGTAAACCGGCCATTTTGACAGGGCCAAGGAAAGATTCATCTACTATGTCAGCAGGTGCAAAATGGCTGTTGAATGTGCTCTTAATAGATTGAAGGGATACTTGCATTGTTTACTCACTAGATTGAATATCAATGAGAAAAACATCCCAATGATTATAACTGTAAGTTATAGACTGCATAATATCTATGAGTTAAAGGTGAAAAGCTGCCACCAGGGTGAAGGAGCAAGACAGATGTCTGTTTACTAAATTTAAACAGCCAGACCAAAGGGTAATTACAAGAGGCAATGTAGAAATATATGGCTGAGGGAGACTTTCAAAGAATATTTTAACAGTTAGTGATCATAATGTTCTCAGTTGCTTTCATGAAATAGTGCTTGTCTTGGGTAATTTAGGTTATTTATTGGTTGGTTCTTTGCCTGCCACTAGGAATTCTATAATGCTTGATGTGCATTTATAAACATGGCTGGTGTCATGTTTCTCTACCAGATATGAGCTGCCTAAAGAACTTTCTTCTTAGTGAAGTACACACCAGTTGGTGTTCATCATAAGATCCTTTAATGCTCTGCCAGGTATGGCTGAGGTTTACTTAACTAAGATATTTTACGCACATTAACACCCAGCTTTCCTTTACAGCTGGGTCTTTGCACTCTGTTATGTATTCTGCAATGCTTGATGTCAACTAATGTAGATAGTGACTTTCCAGAAATAGAAATGTAATGTGTGAAAAACAGCAGTTAATAAAATTGAAGTGCAAACAGACACGTACCAGGTTAAAAAAACTTTTACCAACACTGTTTACAGGGTGAACCATAGTTTAAAATCCCAAGTGAAAATGACAGTGAACAGTAAACATTTATGTCCATATATGTAAACAGTAGTTCAGTGTAGTCCACTGTGGATACCTATACACCATCTCATGGTTTTCATAGATCTGTATATGAATAGCTGTGGTTCTCCTTATTGTCCCCTGATGTGGAGTGATAGGGGTTAGGGTGTATACCACAGTGCCACATGGTATATTGGGGAGTATAAGGAGCAGCAACTATGGAGCTCTCCAAGGAGTGCAAAGACTGGGATCAGTCTGGGATCTTTGGGCCTGTAGGTCACCCATACTCCGTAGCATTTGTGTTTATTGCCTGAACAACCCCATTATGTCTTAGTGTATTTCCCAATGTACTTCTCCATCCTTTTGCCTCTCCTGCAGCAACCTCTCTCTCCCTTCTGTCTTTCTCTATAGTTGCATTCCAATGGCCCTCCAAGTGCTTTGATCATGGTTGAAGGCAATAGTGGCTTGGAAGATCTCGCAACATATATCCTCCCTAGTCTTCTTCCTTCTCCTCCTGATCAGGGTCAGACATTCAGGAAGCATGGAGGGGGAACCCCTAAAAGCCACCGTACCAAAAGCTGCTGATTAAAAGCAGACAGCTATGCCATTAGATTTGCAGTCACATCGGAATGGGAAAGAAACATCAACATTCCCTTAAATTATTCCCAGAAATACACGTAATAAGAAATATTTGTTGTCCTTCAGTTTTGGAGCACCTTGTTACAGCTCTGCTCTTAGCTGAAACCTGTTAAGGTCAACAAAACAAATGCAGTGTCTACAAAAAGCAACAGAGGGTCCTGTGGCACCTTTAAGACTAACAGAAGTATTGGGAGCATAAGCTTTCGTGGGTAAGAACCTCACTTCTTCAGATGCAAGACTTGCATCTGAAGAAGTGAGGTTCTTACCCACGAAAGCTTATGCTCCCAATACTTCTGTTAGTCTTAAAGGTGCCACAGGACCCTCTGTTGCTTTTTACAGATTCAGACTAACACGGCTACCCCTCTGATACTTGCAGTGTCTACACTCACCCAGAGTCAACCTAAGTAGGTCAACCATGGTTCTGCATAACTCAGGGAGGTGGCGTTACTATGTCACTGCTACATGGTGCTTACATCAGTAGTGTAAATAGTGTAGACACACACATAACTAGGTCAATGCAAGTCAACTTACATTGACCTAACTTTATACCAGGCCTGAGTCTACACAGACCTCTATGTTGTTCATAAGGAAAGACCACAGGCTTAGTTCAGTGGCAAAGGCACTCATCTAGGCTTATTGTCAATGAAACATGGTACTAGTGCCCCGGCTCAGTGGTTACAGATACGCTAACATATGTATGCTCGCTACAATGGTACCAGCTCAATCAGCATACCAGGATGCTGTCCCCATGGCTAGCAAAAAGTCACCCTTTCTATACTTCTCCTTTTATACATTGATACAAACAAGTTATGTATTATACTCTAGATGTTGCTACTTACTACTTTTATTCTAGCACATAGTAGTTTGAACAAAACATCCTTTTCCACTATCCTGTTATCCCCTCCTTAACTTTACAAGAGGTCAATGTGTTCTTGTACCATCTCTTAGGGATATGCTTACATAGTTACTTGAGAGATCTATGTAGGTTTTGTACCATCATCTCCAGTCAGGAATGTGCTTACATGGTTAGCTGACACTTAGTGTGTTACTATTCTGCCAAGACCAGGCATACTTTGGTTCAATCTGTCAGCTATGCTTAGGGCTCCAGCAAGGCCTACACCTGTGTGTGTATCAGGATTCAGTATCAGAAATGACCCAGAGATGGTAAATCTATCATACACATCATTGCAGTAGGGGGTTGCTATCAGGGCTGCCGAGAGCGGGTTTGGGCCCCGGTGAAAAAAATTTTTCGGGCCCCCCAGCAAGGGCGGACCAGCTAAACAGGGCCGATGAGGCGGGGGGGGGGGAAAGCTGGGCCCCGGGCCCCCTTCCGGACCGCCGGGCCCCGGTAATTTGTACCGGCTTCCCCCCGCTCTCGTCGGCCCTGGTTGCTATCAGTAAAACATCTATTCAAATACAATAAGAAGGGTTTTTTTGTGTCCTCCATTTTGTGTGCTATCTTCCCTACACTCACACATGCAATACCAACTTTTGCTGGGGTTAGAATTTATAAATGTGCCTAAAGGGATAATAACCCCAAAGTGGGGGGAAAGAAGAGAATTGCTTCATTATAGCTGATGGTAATTTTAATCTGATTTAGTATCTTTCAAAGATATTTTGTAATTTGTAATGGAAACGTCACAACTAATCTCATGAAATCATTTAGATGGTACAATGTATTCTCAAAATTACATTTACAGTTTAAAGATATCAGTTGGCTTAGAGAGAAGAGTGGTGAAAGCAAATGACATTCTAACCTGAAACATAAATCAACCATACAGCACAATGATAAATACAAAAGCACCACTGTTCATAAATTATTAACATTTCACTATCTCCAATTTGAGTTGTCATTGTAAATTAAATTGGATTAATATTTAATTACACAGAAACTAGTTATCTGTTACAGTTTGTTTGGTAGGTATTTTTTTTTCCACAACTGCTTTGAAAGGGTACATTTCCTGTTTGAAATGAGACAAAAATATTTTTTTATGTATTTTGAATATATTAGTTGAATGACTGAATAAATTAGTTAGTTTTCATTGTTTAAAAAAAAACTTCTCCTCTATACACTGGTTTTAATTAACTTGCAAACATCACTATGAATAAATAGGACAGAGAATTTATACATACAAACATAGATTTCCCTGTTTGCTTTAGATAATAATGTAAAATATGTCAAAAATTATGTGTAAAACAATTTTCAGACAGTCTTATAAATACACTGGATAGCACATTTTACTTGGAATGCAACAAAGAGCAGCACAAGTTCTTCTTAATTAGCTCCATTAGTTGTTTTATTAGCCTGTGGAGGACACACTACTCTACCTCATGCAGTTATGCTGTTATAGGTGAAAGAGAAGCTCATTGATAGCTCAGTTTTGTGATAGATACACATTATCTATCTATTTCCTAGGTTCTGTTAAATGAGTGACTAAAATGCTCCCTTGGGACCCTTCTGACCGTATAAGCTTCCTTGGCAACCATAAGTGCCTAAAGCCAGCCCTGCCGATCATATTTTCTAGTGTCTCTGTTTTCATATCATCTTGTCTCTCTGAGCCCACAGTCAGTTTTACCTTGAGGGGCAGTTTGCAGTTCATAGGTAGTGTTGAGTACTTCCAACATCCATCATATCTTTCTACCTGCTGCCATTAAGACAGAATGTATTTTTCAAGAACACTTCCATAGTTTTAATTTGCATCAGGCTAGTTGGCATGACATAACTGAACTGCTAATGTCACTAACAGTATTGGGAATGTTAAGGAAGTGTCTTCTTAGTTGTTGAAAGAAATAAGCTTAGATAAGGAGTTAAGTCCCATTGCTTCTAATGGGTGTAAGGTTCCTAAATACCTTTGAGAATCTGGGCCTAAGTCACTGTGTACATTCTGAGTTTCATCGAAAAATATCTTATTCTATTAATATTGCCATTCATATCTGTAGGACTACTTATATCATCAGGTATTAGGTAATATGAATAAGGGTGACAGAATCACACCGACACTCTCTAGCCAGATCTCTCTGCACAGTTGTTATCCATTTTTCTCCCTTTGTGGCTGTGATAGAATTGTATTATTTTTGTGTCTGTACCAGATCTTATTGCATATGACAACTCTCAGACATACTGCTAATTTAGATAGCTCTGAGTTCCAATATCATGTATATTCAGTTGGGGAGAATTGCCCAACAAAGTTCAACTCAGAAGAAGCATCTGCTTGTTTTTGGTGTATTTGTTTGTTTGTTTAATTCCCACTCCCCATGAGGTTTGGGGTCTTTGTGTTTCTTGTATTTACTCAGTTTTCCAAGTGGGCTGAATTGATTAGAGCCAAGGTATGTCATGCCCATTATTGTAAATATGATGTCCAAACCTATTTGGAAACATTTACACTCTAACACAATATGACATGTGAGCCATTGGAGCTTCATAGATCTGTGGTCAGATCAAACCCATCTGGCCACTGCTGTGATGAGGTCAGAGCTAAATTATGTCTTACCGCAATGGTGCTAGCTGCCTCAGTACATTTCTTTTTACATGCCACACACATAGTCAATTGTATTTTCCTTTTAATTATATGGCAAACTCATAAAACTCTGTGTGAGGCAGCCACTAGAGAAGGACAGAGAGACAGACTGAACAACAGTGGGTTACAGTTACTTGAGACCTGGTCTGTAAAAGCCTACATGGTTATTTTGGACAGGTACAGTTCTGGTTATTTACACTCCTGCAACTAAACATTTTTCAAGATTGCTATTTTATTTATTTATTTATTTAACCGAATTTGGCATAGAAATCACATTCAGGTAGCAATGTTATTTTGTAAATTTCAGCCTGCAGTAAATCTTTAGAGCTGAGTTATAAACACTTAAAAATAAGACTATTACAGTGTATGAAATTGCTGATAGACCCTTAACTACAGGACCATCAGGGAACATTGCAGAAATTAGTGCATAATGAACTTTCTTAAAAAGAGTATATTCTTTTTGCTTTCTGCAAAGTAAAAGGATTCTTATTTTGTTCACCACTGAAGTGACAACATTAAACAAACCTAAAAAGATAAATGGCCTCTAGATGACACGTCTTTGTTGTGTAACAGATGGTGAAGTATCTAGATTGTCTGTCTGTAAATAAAATACTCAGGGCATGCCCCTGCTCCCATTGAAGTCACTGGTGCAACATTGGGCTCTCAATAAAATGAGGCTACAAGTGGGAGGTATTCAGAAAGAAGAATAGAGTGAGATTGTGAGTAATAGTTTGATGAACATTGTAAACTCTCCACTGAATCATCTTTTCTTCATAATGGAGTCTCTTAGTTGCTTTGAAAAGCATTCAGTCAGGCTGTCTGTAATGTGTAAGAACTTCTAAAGCACCTATATTGGTAACTATAGTTTCTATGTACTCTCCATTTGTGAAATAAATAGCATTTGGCCCTTGGATGGTAACGGATGTATGCTGGTTTACTGAAATTAATGGCAATGAGGTTCTCTTGTTTACAAATTACTATGTTTTGCTTACTGTAAACCTACTACATGTTTACTTATATTATAAGTCTTCACTTAGTTTAAATCAGTATAGCACCTATGATGATTTACGTCAGCTGGAGTTTGGCCGATTAACATTAATAGGATTTGCTTTGGTAACTCCTCGCACCACTACACAAATGTATTGCAAATGTCAGCTGTTGGAAGAATTGTCAAAAAATACCATGAAATACTGTTAAATGTAGCTAAATCCTAGTCAGAGCATTCACAACAGCTTGTGTGTATTATATCAATCAACAACATATACATATCATACACACTGATAGAATTTATTTAACTGAAAATCAGCTTTACCATGGAAACATTATGTGATAGGGAATGGAAACCAGGTCTCTTGATACATTTAACAAGTCAATAGTTGAGTTCATCTTCACTGGTAATTACATAAATAGCATGTCTCACACTGTTTAACTTTTAATAAAGCCACATATAGTACCGTAATTTTCTACACACCACAGTAAGTCTCTCTGCTGCTCAGTGTCCTCTAACATTAGCTCAAACTACAGTTCACAATTTTACACCATTGATGGTCATGGGCCTCATTAGCTTTTGGATTCTATGAGCATTTCAACATTCCCTTTTTGAAACCTTGTCTTTTCCCCAAGCATTCTATCATTTTTCAGTGGAACTAATCGTTTGGGAATATAAACCAAATACACTAAAATTAATAAATGATTTTGTTATCTCTGCTTTTTCAGACAAACTTTGAAAGGCATCTTTTGATTCCCACGGATCTTTCAGTTCAACAGTGTTATTTTCAAGGAGATACATTGAGGCATTGGAATGTTATGTGTCCAAGTTGGATAGGAAATGGATAATGCCATTTAATTGATCTATATTAGTGGAGGATAAGAGACTTTAGAACAGATTATTTTTCAGTTAATGTATGGATCTTTTCTTTTTAGTTTAGAAAGTAATGACATAAACATTTAGAGTACTTCATTGTTCCTCTTCTTTGCAACTAAGCTAAATGCATCCATTTACTTTTATGGTAGTTCAAATTCCCCTCTGCCCACTGGGGGAGAGGTGTCTAGGGAAAAAAAGACTGACAATTGTTTATGTCCAAAATACAACATAATACATCAACAGCTATTGATATGTTATCTTGGCAGTTGTTACTGGTACTATACTTCACAGAGATATTAAATGTGTGATTTTTTTTTTTTTGCTTAATCTCAAAAAAGGATGTACTCAAGGACTTATACTTTATCTTGTTTTTTTTTTAATTATTTTTTATTTGAACTACTGCTGGGGTTTTAGTCCATACTGACAGAGATAAAGCAGTCTAAGTAATTTCCTATACTCTCAAATTATCATTATTTTGGGTTGGTGATCCATTTGAGAACCAACATTACTTAATATTATCCTCAGGAAAAAGATGAGCTAAAGTAATAAGCTCTATGCCTATCAGAAGCAGTCACAACATTGGGCTGTGTGTCACAACATGTGTAGCTTGAGATGTCCTGGATTTATAACATAGCCAAGATAGAATTGGTCTTGGAGCCTTTCTTCTGAATTTCCTGCCTTTTACTCACTTTAACTGTGCATCCCTTACATTCCATTAAAACAGTTTTATGCAATTAATATAGCAAAAGGTCAATCAAAATTTGTGCTATATGTTGATTTAAAAAAAATATATATCAGGCTCAGGGGTGTGACTGCCAGCCAAAAAAGCCAAATGGAATAATAATAATTATAATATCGGGGGTAGCCGTGTTAGTCTGTATCCACAAAAACAACAAGGAGTCCGGTGGCACCTTACAGACTAATCTGTTATTCTTTAAGGTGCCACCGGACTCCTTGTTGTTTTTGCTTGTTTTAATAATTATAATGAATGAATAGCATTTTATATAGATAAATCACTTTTCTTGCTTTATCAGAAAAATGCAGATTAGTGTACAGTGTGACAATTGATTGGATGAAATACAATAATATTAATTCTCTAGACATTAGAAAACATAATTGCTTGTTTGAAACGGAAATCATTAGGGCAATAAGACAAATTCTATAAAACAAATAACATTCTGAAATCTGTAACTGAAAGCTGTTTTGAAGAAGTCCATAACACACCTTTGAACTATATATGTAAAAAATAATTATATAAAAAAATCTCTACAGCAAACATTAACTACATATGCTCCTATTGACAGGACCTCCACAGGTTTTCTGAGATCTTCTACAAAAACAACAAGGAGTCTGGTGGCACCTTAAAGACTAACAGATTTATTTGGGCATAAGCTTTTGTGGGTAAAAACCTCACTTCTTCGGATGCATAGAGTGAAAGTTACAGATGCAGGCATTATATACTGACACATGGAGAGCAGGGAGTTACTTCGCAAGTGGAGAACCAGTGTTGACAGGGCCAATTCAATCAGGGTGGATGTAGTCCACTCCCAATAATAGATGAGGAGGTGTCAATTCCAGGAGAGGAAAAGCTGCTTCTGTAGTGAGAAAGAAACTGAGGAACCACCTGATCAGCATCCTGTACAGCAGACAGGAGAAGATCAAGAATGAGCTCTCAGAACTGGAGACTCTCATACAATACCAACCTTCCACACAAACTTCCATGTGGCTAGACTTTACAAAAATGAGACAAGCCATTTACAATGCACACTTCACTTCTCTACAGAGGAAAAAGGACAGTAAGCTATCTAAACTCCTACCTGCCACAGGGCGCTACAACAGTGGTACCCTCAACTCATCTAACAACATTGTCAATCTTTCCAACCACACACTTAGCCCAGCAGAAGAGTCTGTCCTATCTCGGGGACTCTCTTTCTGTCCCACCATCCCCACGAACATGATACAGTTCTGCAGTGATCTGGAAGCCTACTTTCATCGTCTCCGACTCAAGGAATATTTTCAATGCACCACTGAACAGTGCACTGACCCACAGGAACCCTCCTACCAACATTACAAGAAGAAGAACTCTGCATGGACTCCTCCTGACGGTCGAAATGACAGACTGGACCTCTACATAGAGTGCTTCCGCAGACGTGCACAGGCTGAATTTTTGGACAAACAACATCACTTGTCCCATAACCTCAGCCATACAGAACGCAATGCCATCCACAGCCTCAGAAACAACTCTGACATTATCATCAAAGGGGCTGACAAAGGAGGTGCTGTAGTCATAATGAACAGGTCGGATTATGAACAGGAGGCTGCCAGGCAACTCTCCAAGACCACATTCTACAGACCACTATTCTCTGATCCCACTGAGGAATACCAAAAGAAACTACACCATCTGCTCAAGAAATTCCCAGCTACAGTACGGGAACAAATCTACATGGACACACCCCCAGAACTGTGACCAGGGGTATTCTATCTGTTACCCAAGATCCATAAACCGGAAACCCTGGACGCCCCATCATCCCATGCATTGGCACTCTTACAGCAGGATTATCTGGCTATTTGGACTCTCCTCAGACCCTACACTACCAGCACTCCCAGCTATCTTCGTGACACCACCGACTTCCTAAGGAAACTACAATGCATTGGTGTTCTTCCTGAAAACACCATCCTGGCCACCATGGATGTAGAAGCACTTTACACCAATATTCCACATGAGGATGGACTACAAGCTGTCAGGAACAGTATCCCTGATGAGGCCACAGCAAGCCTGGTGGCTGAGCTTTGTGACTTTGTCCTCACCCACAACCACTTCAGATTTGGGGACAACTTATACCTTCAAGTCAGTGGCACTGCTATGGGTACCCGCATGGCCCCACAGTATGCCAACATTTTTATGGCTGACTTAGAACAACGCTTCCTCAGCTCTCGTCCCCTAGTGCCCCTCCTCTACTTGCGCTACATTGATGACATCTTCATCATATGGACCCACGGAAAAGAGGCCCTTGAAGAATTCCACCTGGACTTCAACAATTTCCACCCCACCATCAACCTCAGCCTGGACCAGTCCACACAAGAGATCCACTTCCTGGACACTACAGTGCAAATAAGTGATGGTCACATAAACACCACCCTATACCGGAAACCTACTGACCGCTATATGTACCTACATGCCTCCAGCTTCCATCCAAGACACATCACACGATCCATTGTCTACAGCCAAGCCCTAAGATACAACCGAATTTGCTCCAACCCCTCAGACAGAGACAAACACCTACAGGATCTTTACTTGCGAAGTAACTCCCTGCTCTCCATGTGTCAGTATATAATGCCTGCATCTGTAACTTTCACTCTATGCATCCGAAGAAGTGAGGTTTTTACCCACGAAAGCTTATGCCCAAATAAATCTGTTAGTCTTTAAGGTGCCACCAAACTCCTTGTTGTTTTTGTAGATACAGACTAACACGGCTACCCCCTGATACTTGAGAATTTCATCATCGAAATTTGAATTAGGGAAACTACATTTGAACTGCAGCTGGCATCATGCTATCATAATAGGGGGGAGGGATAGCTCAGTGGTTTGAGCATTGGCCTGCTAAACCCAGGGTTGTGAGTTCAATCCTTGAGGGGGCCACTTAGGGATCTGGGGCAAAATCAGTACTTGGTCCTGCTAGTGAAGGCAGGGGGCTGGACTCAATGACCTTTCAAGGTCCCTTCCAGTTCTAGGAGATGGGATATCTCCATTAATTTATTTATTTTTTATTTTTATCATCCCACAAGAAAATATCACCTGAGAAGAGCAAATGAGTATCTAGGATTACACCAATATACTGGGGGTATGAATCCACAATGATTAGGAGTGATGAAAATATTCCCATCAACTTCTGTAGAATGAAACCACTGAATATCACAGAGCTTTATCTTCAGTGATTACAGATAAAACTGTTCTCGTACAACCATTGCCTCTATACTATGAGATGAATGACTTAAAATGGAGAAAATGTGAATTAAAGCTCTGTTTTTAGAACAAAGATCTCACATATGACAGTTGAGTTGTTTTTAATCTTATGCTCAAAATGCCTTGAATTTAATTTGAATTGTACAGGAAGTATTATGTTTTAAATAATTTTCAACAGTAAGCTATGGCTTGGTTTTGCCTTAGAAAAATTAATCTAAACGAAAGTTCTCAGTCTGCTTATTATGATTAATTATATTGGTAAATTGTTAATATTAATACTAGTGACCAGTTAAATTTGAACTAAATTTTAACTGTTAACACAATTAATGACAGGTGTGATCTGGTACTTTGGCAACGCAGGCCTTGATCCTGCAAATACTTGCACATACTTAAGTTCAGGCATATAAATAGCCTGTCTAAAACCATTGGGATTACTCATATGCTTAACTTTAAGCATGCAAGTAAGTGTCTGCAGGACTGGAAGCTAAATTACATAATTATTGCCCATATTTATTTGTAACAGCAGAATTATTTGCATCCAAAAAATGCAGGTATAAAAGTAGAGGCCAGTGCTTGAGGACCTTGTGTGTGTGAGAGAGAGAATGAATCTTTAAAAGCTTTTGAAATTTTTTAGCAAACACATCACAAATCTACTTTGCTGAGTAGTGCCAATTAGCTACAGTAGACTGCATATTTACATCATGTGTTTAGGCAATAAGATTGATGTATACATTTGGTGTAATTCTCTTCTAATTACACTTGATTACAAGAAAAGAGTGTTCTGCAATGAATATATTGGAACATGGAATACATATGGTTAATGTCCCAAAGCTGTTCAAATTCTTCACTTAAAAGAAACATTATAGAAATGGTTATGTGAAATTTACAATGCTTCAAGCAAGGGCCATTTGATGGGGGCATGTTCATTGATTTGTCCAAGTTTTTGATTTAGTTGATCATTTTCTTTTAAGAAAGATAAAAACTAGGGCTGTCGATTAATCATAGTTAACTCACGTGATTAACTCGAAAAATTAATTGAAATTACAAAAATTAATTGTGATTAATCACAGTTTTAATCACACTGTTAAACATTAGAATACCGATTGAAATTTATTAAATATTTGGATGTTTTTCTACATTTTCAAATATATTGTATTCTGTGTTACAATTGAAATCAAAGTGTATATTATTTTGATTACAAATATTTGCACTGTAAAAATGATAAACAAAATAAATAGTATTTTTTAAATTCACCTCACACAAGTACTGTAGTGCAATCTCTTTGTCGTAAAAGTGCAATTTACAAATGTAGATTTTTTTTTTCTTACATAACTTCACTCAAAACCAAAACAATGTAAACCTTCAGAGTCTACAAGTCCACTCAGTCCTACTTCTTGTTCAGCCAATTGCTAGGACAAATAAGTTTGTTTACATTTACAGGAGATAATGCTGCCCTCTTCTTATTTACAATGTGTTAATTAAATTCGTGACTGACCTCCTTGGGGGAGAATTGTATGTCCCCTGCTCTGTTTTTCCTGCATTCTTCCATATATTTCATGATACAGCAGTCTCGGATGACCCAACACATGTTCATTTTAAGAACACTTTCACTGCAGATTTGACAAAATGCAAACAAGGTACTAATGTTAGATTTATAAAGATACCTACCAAACTCAACACAAGGTTTAAGAATCTGAAGTGCCTTCCAAAATCTGAGAGGAATGAGGTGTGGATTATGCTTTCAGAAGTCTTAAAAGAACAACACTCTGATGCAGAAGCTACAGAACCCAAACCACCAAAAAAGAAAATCAACCTTCTGCTGGTGGCATGTGACTCAGATAATGAAAAAGAACATGGTTTGGTCTGCACTGCTTTGGATTGTTATCGAGCAGAACCCATCAGCATGACCGCATGTCCCCTGGAATGGTAGTTGAAGCATAAAGAGACATATGAAACTTTAGCGCATCTGGCACGTAAATATCTTGCGACGCTGGCTACAACAGTGCCATGAGAACACCTGTTCTCACTTTCAGGTGACATTGTAAACAAGAGGCAGGCAGCATTATCTCCTGAAAATGTAAACAAACTTGTTTGTTTGAGTGATTGGCTGAACAAGAAGTAGGACTGAGTGGATTTGCAGGCTCTAAAGTTTTACATTGTTTTGTTTTTGAATGCAGTTTTTTGTACATAATTCTACATTTGTAAGTTCAACTTTCATGATAAAGAGATTGCACTATCGTACTTGTATTAGGTGAATTGAAAAATGCTATTTCTTTAGGTTTTTTTACAATGCAAATACTTGTAATCAAAAATAAATATTAAGTGAGCACCTTACACTTTGTATTCTGTGTTGTAATTGAAATCAATTTATTTGAAAATGTAGAAAACATCCAAAATATTTAAATAAATGATATTCTATTATATTAAACAGTGTGATTAATCACATTTTTTTAATTGCGTGATTAATCGTGATTAAATGTTTTAATTGCTTGACAGCCCTAATAAAAACTGTGGATTTTTTTCATCAGATCTGATAAGCATTTTATATCTGGCTGACAGAAGGCAGTTAGTCACTTTAATTCATTAGACACTGACGATCAAGGTTGTTCAACTTGAATTTGGCCTAAAATGGGAATACATCTTAATCACCTAATCTCCGGGCTTGTACATACAAAATATCATGTTACTGTTTAAATCATTCTAATGTAAATATGCAATTGATTATGAGTGAATGTTAACAAGAGAGTTGCTCTGTAATTTCTACCTAATAGTTTGAACACCTCTTAACAATCTATAGAGCAGCAATTTCCAATCCATGTCTCTGAAGACTGAATTGTGGCCCTGTTGGGATTTTGTGGTTCTCAATAATAACCAAATGAGTCAGATGCTGGGCAGAATCAAGGGTCTTCAATTCGATTTGATTCAATTCAATTCAATTCAACAAGTCTTTATTCAATGTGCACAGAGGGAGAGCCCCTGGTACAAAAATCAGCCAGAGTCCCTCCAGCAAGGAGCCCCTCCCATTGCTATTTTATAGCACATGGCAGTTACATAACAAGTTACATAACACACACCTCTAACAAATCATATTTAACCTTTCTATATATGGATTTGTTCATCACATGCTTATACTTCTCCACTCCACATGTTGAGCTCACCCCCCTCTCCTTGGCCTTTTCTAGAATGTTCCTAGGGTGGTGACCCATAGCATGCTTCTTTATGCATAAATACCTTGAACATCACATTTTGTTTAAAATGAACACAAGCATACCCTTCAGGCCCTCAAGTGAAACTGTGTTAAGAAAATTTGTGTTTGATTATTAATTAAAATGTGTTCCCAGAGCTGCACCTGCGATTTTAAAACAGAAGTGCGTAAATCAGCCTTGCCATTATGAGGAGGAAGGAAAGATCATCACCTTAAAAACAAGAGCAGCTCTGTTGTCAGACAGGTGGACTCTGAGCTGCTGTCCCTTCCCTGCTGCAACTCCTCTGCTGGCTGCCTCATCCTTTGCAAAGGAAGAAGGAGAGACTAGCTCCTCCTCTACTGGGCTGTGAGAAGCCAAGGAAAAACAGAATCGGATCTTGACTGGCTCTGTGTGAACTGAAGGGATTTCCTAGCAAAGGATGGCTCCTGTGCCTTTCAAAGTCACTCAGGCCAGCCTATGAGAAGTGGGGGGGAAAAGTTGAGAAAGTCAGTCAGTTACAGGCTCCCTGATCTTCGGTTCTGCCAAGGTTAGAAAAGCCTGAGGATTAATCTAAACTACAACAGTTGATAACAATTCCACAGGGACAATGGTTGGGATTTTCAGTTACTTTTGAAAAATTCATCAATTATGACAATTGAAAATAACCAGAGTACAGAGTGCATAAGCCACTCCCACTCCTGACCCCTTCATGTCCGACAGGTCCCCTGCAACAGGGCTTGTAAAAAGAGAATTGTAGGAGCTGGTCAACAGCTTTGCTTTTGCTTAGGACTCTCCTATGCCGGGAGAATCCCCAGCAGGGGTCTTGCAGCTGGTTTCAGCTCAATTTGCACCATTTGAGTGGTACAAAGATGTGAAAGAAGACAAAGAATATGCCTCATGTTATTGATTGATTTGTGACTCCTTGATTTTTTTGAAAAAATATGTGTAGTGTATCGGCTAAAAGTTATATACCACTGCCAAATACATACCACTGAAATGAACAAAAAAAATTCAGGTTTGAGTACAGTTGACCCACCATGACAAGTATTTTATTCTGACATACAAAAAATAAACAGAACTAATAGTCCAGATTGTACCCCCAACCATTTATTACTTTCTTAGGGTATGTCTACACAGCAAAGAAAAATGTGTGGCTGGCCCGTGCTAGCCAACTTGAGCTCGTGGGGCTCAGGTTGTGGGGCTGTTTCATTGCTGTGTAGACTTCCTGAGCTTGGGCTTGAGCCCGGGCTCTGGGACCCTCTCACCTCTCAGGGTCCAAGAACCTGGGATCCAGACAGAGCCATTAAGTCTATACAGCAATGAAACAGCCCCGCAAACCCAAGTCAGCTGGCACGGGCCAGCCACAGGTATTTCTTTGCTGTTTAGCTATACCTTTAGTTTATAATCTCAACAGGTATGATTCTCATGTCACCCACATAAAACTAGATGTTGATTTCAGTGGAGGTACTCCTCATTTACTTGTGTAACTGAGGAATAAATCAGACGCAGAAGAATTATGACTTTCAACTCCAACATCATTGGGGCAAACAGATTTACACACAGATTCTTTATCTTTTAATGTACAGATACCGATTTGTAAAACTACTGTGAATCAGTCACTGCTGCCACAAAAAAGTGATTTCTTTTCGTATAGACTCTTCCTCAGAAACTTTTCTTTCATGACTTTAGTGAATATTTCTAAGTTCATGTGTGGTGTTAAATTAAGCCTATCTGGTTTGACTTTTGACTCTCTTTCTCTTTGATTGGCTGCAGTGTTTTGACCCAAAGTACTTACACATTTGCATACTACTTTCAATGACAGTTACTTTAGCTTTTTAACATTTTTGTTAAAGAATGATTTTCCCCTTTGACCTCATGAGTGGTACTGAATTTATTAAATAGCCACAAGAAATCTAAATGAGCAGATGGATTTTGTTGTATTGCTTTTAGGTTAAGTACATAAGGTTTGATCCTGTGTTAATTTAAGTTAATGGGAAAGGTCTCAAGGGCTTCATTTATGCAGGATAAGGCCCATTGTCTTGCATATTTATTTATACTTTTCAAGAGGTTACTATTGAAGTTGGTAGAGAGTCAAAGATATTTAGGGCCATCTTTTCAAAGTTCTTTATATGAACAACACATTTCCATTTTTTTCTATTATACACACTTTCTAATTCTTTTTTTTCTTTCCCATTGAATATTCCATCCTTAAATCTCTTAAAGGTGTCAATGTCATCACACTCATATAATTTTCTTATTAATTTCAGACGATGAATGATAGTCATAAAAGCTGAAACTAGTCAAACTAACTTTTATTTTGTAGAAAATTACATGCCCCAATTCATTCTTTTTTTTTTTTAAAAGAAGACTGTCAAAGAACCCACTATAGTTCTGAAATAATTTGACATGCTTATTAATTCTCCACTGAGTGAAATCTTACAAAATCAAGAAAAACCAATTTAGAGATGAGATGTACTTTAAACAAAAAATAATGCAGCCAGAGAGGAACCTAAAATATTTCCCCTTGATCTGTAAACCTCAAAATTTAAGGGGGGTTGGCTCCTAAAATGTATGGATTTCAGCTGTCTGTTTGGGACACACACACACCTTCAGTGGAATAGTGGAACTCCTCTAATCTTTGGGGAGTTGTAATGGGTTGGTTCTTCCGTTGCAAGCTGGATATCAGTCAGCTTGGGGGACCCATGCCCCAAAGAAACCTTTCTATCATCCAGGCAAGTAGATGAAAAATGGCTATATAGTGTCAGTGGTCACCCTTCCACTTCATACAAAGGACAATAGGGAAAGAGAAAGTAGTATACTCTAATTCAATGATACTCAGACCTCTGTGGTTCAGGAGCCAAATTAGGGATCACCATTACCCAAAAGAGCCACAGTAGTGTGAATTTATTGTTTCATTTACTATAGTACATAATCATATTTAAACAGTATGACAGGGGAACTATTTAGTTTTTATTGGTTAATAACTTAGTGCAAATTAATAACTTAATTGATTAATAACATATTAAAAGCATCCTGATTGGTTAATTAAATCAGTGTTTTAATATCATGTGCTGCAAAGAGCCACAGGAGACAGATTAAAGACCCATTTGTGGCTCGCAAGCCACAGTCTGAGTATCACCGTTCTAATTGGAATATACTCTATCTTCTAGGGAGAAATGCTTCCAGCAACTGCTGTGAGCACAACGGAGGAACCTCTCCGAAATACACACGTACACTGTTACTATTCAATAGGTGAAGGGGAGGAGGTGACCTACTTGCATCTGACTTCAAGGTAAGTTCAAGTGGAAGATATTGGCCATGTGTTTATGATAATGTTTCCCTGTAGCTGCTAGCCCAGCAACAATTACAGCCTCTTACATTTGCAGACTTAAACTACTCATCTTTAGCACAAGGTGTAGGTGGGTGTTTCTGGAGTAGAATGTCCCAAGTCTGGTACCTACTGGCACCTGTAGGGAAAGGATAGTGTGCACATGAGGCACAATGGGATTCTTTCCATGAATTTCAACTGACATTGGTTTGGGGCCCTTGATGTTCCTTGTGTACAGAAAACAGGAAACTCACCTATGTGTTTTTCTGTAACAAATGTGTGACTTCCTGACCACAGAAGGGTTTGGTGCCGCCCCCCCTTTCATAGAAGGCTAACCTATGCTCCAGATGGGTAGGTCTGTCATGGAGACAGCATCTATGACCTTGTGCAGCTTACATAACAATTGGAACCACATACAGTCAGACACACACCATGCTTACCATTGGGCATCAAACCTGAGACCTTCAGAACCAAAGACACATGATTCTACCACTTGAGTTAAAGGAGAAGTTTTTAGCGATGAACTAATACTAGAACCACTGGCCCCCAGATATCAGGGGAAATCATATTACATGCACTAAAGCATGACTATGGAAGACAACAAATGCTTTTTGTTGGACTGAGACATATAATGTAATAGATAAGGACGTTACAATTGGTTGGTGTTTTTAATTAGCTCTGAAATCAGTCAAACAGAATTGTAGCATAATTCTGTGGTTTTCACTTCCTTAATTTGATTTTACCAGTTGTTACACATTATAGGATTTCTCGCTTAACAAGCAGTAGGAAGCTGTTAAGCATGCTGAACTGTAGGAAGAAAATCATTAAAAAATAGACAGAATAATAGAAATCAGAAGTATGCTGCACAAGAGAATTAGGTTGATGGGACCTAACTGCTAAAGGGCAGAGGTTATGCTATTGGAAAGAAAAAAATATTGGAAAATGTATAAAGTGAGGCTGAAAATTCTGAGTAAAAGCAGAGCACTCTAAATTAGATTGGATAACAAAAATATGTATTCCAGGCACTTTATTTAATTTATCTTGATGAATAAAAACAATTTCTACAATAAGTTCTCTGACTGAATAGGCACCATTAGGAAACAAACCATATTTAATGAATGACTACAGGTTCAAAGGGCTAAGGCAGATTGCCAGATGCTACATATTGCAGATGAGTTGCAAAACAAATGGGACCAGACCTAACTCCAATTATTAATTTATTTCTTGGCTTGTTTATATAACAGATACCATTAGCTTCATGAGAGATATTAGTACTTGAGAGATTTCTTTTCTGTTAGATTGAGACTATAAATTTCTAAATATGTACCATAGAAAAGACATGAAATTAAATGCTGAGTTCCAAATTGGTGAATTTATAGTTTAAATGGTAAAACCCACTGGGGTCTAGTGTATAAAAGACTATCATTTTGACGTTAAAAATAATTAGTACTAGCTTCAAAAATATAATGTATATTACTTTTTATTGAATTCAGCAATAAAGTAATATATATTATGCAACAGAAAGATGACCATGTCCAATAATTATTGTAATAATCTTTAAGGCCCCCTATTCAGCAAGGTACTTAAGCATGTGTGTACCTTTACACATGAGTAGTTCAATTGAAGTCAATTAGATTACTTGCTTGTTTAAAGTCATGCACATGCTTAAGTATCTTATTGTATTGGTACCTGAATACTGTTTATAACTTGTAAATATGTTCACTGAGATAAACAGAAATAGACTAAAAAGCAACAGAGGGTCCTGTGGCACCTTTAAGACTAACAGAATTATTGGGAGCATAAGCTTTCGTGGGTAAGAACCTCACTTCTTCAGATGCAAGTAATGGAAATCTCCAGAGGCAGGTATAAATCAGTATGGAGATAACGAGGTTAGTTCAATCAGGGAGGGTGAGGTGCTCTGCTAGCAGTTGAGGTGTGAACACCAAGGGAGGAGAAACTGCTTCTGTAGTTGGATAGCCATTCACAGTCTTTGTTTAATCCTGATCTGATGGTGTCAGATTTGCAAATGAACTGGAGCTCAGCAGTTTCTCTTTGGAGTCTGGTCCTGAAGTCTTTTTGCTGTAAGATGGCTACCTTTACATCTGCTATTGTGTGTCCAGGGAGGTTGAAGTGTTCTCCTACAGGTTTTTGTATATTGCCATTCCTGATATCTGACTTGTGTCCATTTATCCTCTTGCATAGTGACTGTCCAGTTTGGCCAATGTACATAGCAGAGGGGCATTGCTGGCACATGATGGCATATATAACATTGGTGGACGTGCAGGTGAATGAGCCGGTGATGTTGTAGCTGATCTGGTTAGGTCCTGTGATGGTGTTGCTGGTGTAGATATGTGGGCAGAGTTGGCATCGAGGTTTGTTGCATGGGTTGGTTCCTGAGTTAGAGTTGTTATGATGTGGTGCGTGGTTCACCAGCAACCACGCACCGCACCATAACAACTCTAACTCAGGAACCAACCCATGCAACAAACCTCGATGCCAACTCTGCCCACATATCTACACCTGCAACACCATCACAGGACCTAATCAGATCAGCTACAACATCACCGGCTCATTCACCTGCACGTCCACCAATGTTATATATGCCATCATGTGCCAGCAATGCCCCTCTGCTATGTACATTGGCCAAACTGGACAGTCACTACGCAAGAGGATAAATGGACACAAGTCAGATATCAGGAATGGCAATATCCAAAAACCTGTAGGAGAACACTTCAACCTCCCTGGCCACACAATAGCAGATGTAAAGGTAGCCATCTTACAGCAAAAAGACTTCAGGACCAGACTCCAAAGAGAAACTAAAAAGAACAGGAGTACTTGTGGCACCTTAGAGACTAACAAATTTATTAGAGCATAAGCTTTCGTGGGCGACAACCCACTTCTTCAGATGCATATAGAGTGAAACATATATTGAGGAGATATATATACACACATACAGAGAGCATGAACAGGTGGGAGTTGTCTTACCAACTCTGAGAGGCCAATTAAGTAAGAGAAAAAAAACTTTTGAAGTGATAATCAAGATAGCTCAGTACAGACAGTTTGATAAGAAGCAAGTGTGAAAATACTTACAAGGGGAGATAGATTCAATGTTTGTAATGGCTCAGCCATTCCCAGTCTTTATTTAATCCTGAGTTGATTGTGTCTAGTTTGCATATCAATTCCAGCTCAGCAGTCTCTCGTTGGAGTCTGTTTTTGAAGTTTTTCTGTTTTAAGATAGCCACCCGCAGGTCTGTCATAGAATGGCCAGACAGGTTAAAGTGTTCTCCCACTGGTTTTTGAGTATTATGATTCCTGATGTCAGATTTGTGTCCATTAATTCTTTTGCGTAGAGACTGTCCAGTTTGGCCAATGTACATGGCAGAGGGGCATTGCTAGCACATGATGGCATATATCACATTGGTAGATGTGCAGGTGAACGAGCCCCTGATGGTATGGCTGATGTGATTAGGCCCTATGATGATTTCACTTGAATAGAGAAACTGCTGAGCTCCAGTTCATTTGCAAATTTGACACCATCAGATCAGGATTAAACAAAGACTGTGAATGGCTATCCAACTACAGAAGCAGTTTCTCCTCCCTTGGTGTTCACACCTCAACTGCTAGCAGAGCACCTCACCCTCCCTGATTGAACTAACCTCGTTTATCTCCATACTGATTTATACCTGCCTCTGGAGATTTCCATTACTTGCATCTGAAGAAGTGAGGTTCTTACCCACGAAAGCTTATGCTCCCAATACTTCTGTTAGTCTTAAAGGTGCCACAGGACCCTCTGTTGCTTTTTACAGATTCAGACTAACACGGCTACCCCTCTGATACTTGAGAAATAGACTAGTAATTTCAGGTAACAAGTCAACCATCAGTTTAGTAGATGAATAGAATATACTGCCTTCATTGCAGACATTCAATTCAACATTGATATTTGTGGGAAATTTGCCATGGCATCAGGTCTGTATATCTTGATGACCTTTAGGCTTGAGGAGAAATTAAAAGTGCCTGCAAGATCAGATTCATCCATATACATTCAGCATACACCCCTGAGAATAAATTTTTAAGATCAAAACAATGGCACTTCCGATATCTATGCCATAGTATAGTTAGCTGGAGTAGAAGTGGGGAAAAAAACACCGAAATTTTTAGCATTTTCATTTCTATAATGAAGCCCATTCCCATCATGTAGCATACTGGTGAAGATGCTATGCTTCTGGGAGGCTGCATCACCAAAATTCTGAAAGGCATTTGGAAAAAAAAAAGCAATCTATATTATACCTCAAGTACCACTATGTAGCCTCAGAATCAAGGTATCACGCCAGAGCATGCTAATGAAGCTGTAATGAAAGCAGCTTTGTGTCTGGAGTGAGAATCATCTTTTATTGTCATATCAAAACAATAAAAGTGCAGATTGTTAGTTCCTGAACTTCTGAGGAAGGAACAGACCTTAAAACAGGTAATCCAGAACAAATATAGTGCCCAGAATTAAAATGAATGGTTGATGCTCAGGACAAATTGAAGGGTGTTTTTTCAGGATTCTTAAACAGCTCTGAAATCATGGCCACCATTTTAGATTCCTCCTTTGAGCACCAAATTTCAGCTTCTTTAAAAACATGAACATAATCAATAAGGCTGTGCACAAAGATTAATCTAGCCAATCATATTCTAGTAATGAATATGATAGAATAGTAACAGAAAGCAACCAAGGTCTTTTCTTTCACTATTAATATGCTGCCACTGGTTTCCTTTATTTAATTACATGATCAGGGTTTTCATTGCCATACAGATGATACTCAGATTTATTCATCTCCATAATTAAATTACCCTGCCTTTTTTGGCACTGACCAACTATTTATATGATAACAAAATGGAAATGCAACATTTTTAAATAAAATCAGCCAAAATAAAACTGAAGTCTTATTAACTGGTTCTAAGCACGTGTTGAACAAGTGGTGTTCTCTGCTGATTTCATTTTATTGTGCTATCATTGGAGACCATAAAGACCTTGGTTTGTTATACTGTCATCTAGTTTATCTACTGATAAACTTCTTTAGTTTGTTACTAGAACTTTTTATTGCATAATAAATATTGTCAGTTTGGGACCCTTGCTCAGTGTGAACAACTTGGAAATGCCAGTAAATATCTTTGGTATTTCAAGGGAAGATTATCAGTCATCAGGTAAAAGACATAACAGCTCACAACCTTAGAGTACCTGTCTGTTTCAACATATTACTCCGTATGATGGGGTATGTACCCCACACAGGTAATGAAAGAGTTCACTGGAGACAGAGAGCAATTAGTGCTCCTGGAGAGGAGACCAGGGCTAAATGAAGATGAAGCCCAGCTGTTGGTGAGCATAAAGGGAGGAAGCCTAGGTAAGGAGTGTTCAGGGACAGAGGAGAAAAGCTCAGTAGTCCCTGTAGTTGCTAGTGAGTGGGGACAAAAGGCAGAGGCAGGCATATAGTAAGCCTGTGGAAAAGGGCCTAATGGATAGCTATGGTGGGAAGAAGTCTGGGGAGGCAGCAAGGAGTCAGAGGGAGCAGACCTCAGCTACTCACACAGGAGCCCTGGACTGAAAGCCAGAGGAGAGGGAGGGTCTGGGTTCCTCTACTGGTCCATTGGGAAAGGTAGTGCAGAAACACCATGATAAAAGAGGGAGAAAGACTACAGAGTTTGGAAGCAGGCTTCTGGGAGGTGTCTCTGCACATAAGAGTGGAAGGGCAACCCCACAGAGCCCAGGAAGTGGTGGAGAATCTGTGTAGCAGGGAAACCCAGGTAGGGGCGAGGAATTATGTTTATTTGAGTTTAGTTTATTAGACTCTTTTTTTTTTTTTTAACTCCTCCTGGAAAGGGTGGGACTAAATGTGACCTGCCAAAGGGCTCAGTCAAAGAGACATAGTATGGGTGGGATGGAGCAGCTGTTAGCAGGGGGGAAGAAAACAAGGAGAGCCACATCCACCTGTGAGGGGGGCTGCCCGGCAGTGAGTCAACGCTTCTATGTTCCAGTTTTATCATGTTTCTGTTGGTTTCCTGCAGCTTTTTTTATTTTATCTATATAATATAGGTGGACAGTTAATAGTTGTGATCCAGCACTTGTTAAATCTATTATCATGTCTTCCTACTATTTCAGTGATGTTCAAATCTGTTAGCTATCAACATGTTTTAAATTTATAATCTCATGACTGTGGGAGTAAGAGGCTTTTAACATTGCTTCTTAGCTGTAAACTTGCTCCCTCTTAATAGTCCTAGTTCTCTCTCTGCTCATAACTTAAAATGACACTAAAGATATGTTTACTAAACTTTTAACTATTCTTAAGTGTTTGGTAGTTTCTTAGTGAGCTTTTCTAAGGAATTCTGTGAATTTTTGAGAAGAATGGGACATAAACATATCTGGGGGTGTATTTCTTTGGGGATGTGAAGTCCCTGCTCTGGCTCTAAACCCAATCATGAAGGTTTGAGATGTTCAGGAAGGACTTCTACATAGCTGAGATGATGGTGCGAGGACTTTAGGCACACCAGTAAGCTTGTTTGTATGTTTGTTTGTTTGTTTACTGGGCTTCATGTAGGCATTTTGCCAATTTTAGTTGGAAAAACTTCCCTTCCACTTTGCTGTCATATGTGGTTTGAATTCATATCAATATCAATCAAAGTCTTGTGGCAGGTCCATCCTGTTGTTGAAGTGATAACATAGGAAACATAGAAATGAAATTTAAAAATTCATGAAGTATTAATATTCTTCACTGAATTGTAGCAACATTGCATATGCGCTATCGTATATTAAGACTGCATTATTTAGTATTTGCATTCTCTATATCTCTTCATGAAATGTTAATTAAAAATCTACTCCACTGAGGAAATGTAAGACTCCTCTATGATTTTAACAATTAATTAACTTCTGTATGTCCTCAGGTAAGTCATGTATCTTGCCTTGCTGATCATTCTGTGTAGCTGTATAGCCTCAGTGGTGCTGTGCAGATGCATATCACTATTGGTAACATGCAGAGGCCACTTCAGAGAAGCAGCAGCTGTTTTTATTTTTTCCCGCCCCTCCCCCCCAGTTGCTAAAGCAACTTTTCTAGCAATATTACCTTGATGACATTTCTAAAGATCAAGGTAAGCGGAGTTTGCAGTTGGGGGATGTGACACCCTGGCACCTCAATACTCACCATTGTCATGTATTTAAGGTATGTTTTGTACAAAGTATGCCTTGTGAGACATTCTAAAAATCTTGATCTGCTAGACATTAATATCTCATTGAATTGTATGTACTATCGATGTATGTGAAATTATGAAGTTTGGCTATGTATGTGTTACTGAAACATGTTGTAAGGTTGAAAACACCCAAAAGCAGCCTTTCACGTACAATAGTAAAAAGGCCAAATAATGTTAATGGTTTATTGAGGCAATGCGCACAAGGATTACCCCAGGAACTGTGTACAATAAAAACCTCTCAGAGACAGCACTACACAATGGGGACTGTTTGACTCAGATCACAGCAAAAGAGCTTTCTAGCAAGTGGGAAGAAGATATAAAAGTTGGGAAATGACATCATGATGGTACCTCACTCTCCCTACACCTGTAAACACCTGAGGGGCAAGGACTGAACTGTGGGAAGTGATGTTCCCAGGCTAGAGGGATTTCTAGCCGGTGTATAAAAACCTGGAAAACCCAAGCTGCAGAGCCAAGGAAGCTTGTGCCTTAAGAATCTGCCAGCCTGTTTATCACTCAGGGTGAGAATTTGCTAATTCATATCCTATCTATCAAGTGTGTTAAGCTCAGTTTGCGGGTTTGTTTATTTACTAAGGCAATCTGCTTTGATCTGTTTGCTATCATGTATAATCTATCTTTTGTAGTTAATAAACTTGGTTTTGTTTTGTCTAAAACCAGTGTGTGGAAATCATAATGGTGGGGGGCACAGCAAAAAGCTATTGCATATCATCCTTCACATTGAGGGAAGGGACAAATTTCACGAACTTACACTGTACAGTTCCCTGTGCAGAGCAAGACAGTATAATTTTGGGTTTACACTTCAGTGGGGGGGTGCGTGCCTTAGGAACTGAGAGGTGCCTTAGCTGAGCCTTCCCATGCGGAGCTGATCTCAGCATCTGTGTGTGTAGCTGCAGCTGGTTATGTCACTACCTGTGAGTGTGCTGGTATAGGCTTGGGGGCCTGTCATAGCAGTAAAGTGAAAAGAGCCCAGCCTGGTAGGTCAGGCGAGCTCAGTGGTACCCCAGTTCCAGGTGGCACCCCAGGGAGAACACGTCACACGTGAATCCTTGAGTTACAACATAAAATATTACTTGTATCCAGAACAATATGCCCATGCATTTTGGTGGGTTTTTGTTTGTTTGTTTGTTTGTTTTGTTTTTTTGCTGTAGTTTGTATCTTCTACATCTTATTTGCACATGTCAGTTTTATCATTGAATTGATATTCATTAGTTTGTGTATTAGGCAAAGAAAATATTGTGCACTAACTAACCAGAAATCTAACACAGCTACAGTTAGAGCAAGCAAAACCTTCTATAAAGAATGACTCTCACAGGAGACATTAAGGGCAGAGTAGAAATTAGTTTATATTTCTTCAGAATCTGGTTTGCTCTGTACAGCTCCATTCTGAAGCTTATCTTTTCTCTTGGGAGGTCATAACACTTGCAGTTATGTACACATGTGCTCTATAAAATAATCTTCAAACTAGATACCAAATCAGTCAATTTGTATTGAAAAAGCTTTCTTTGTGGAGAAACTTCCAGGGTTTTCATCACAACATTTGGCATCAAACGGAATGTTTTGCAATATTCACAAGATGAAAATTCTGTGCAAATGGCTTTCCAAATTCCTCAGCACTTTAAAAACCCATACATTTAACTAGGTCTTGTTACTTTGTAAACTTGACCCCAAAATATAGAGCTAGTGTGCACTTGGGAGAACTCAATGTAGAGGCTTCTTTTGGGCTGTTCAGTAAGTAACATGTGGAGGTGAAAAGGAAAAACAGCTTAAGCAGATGTTTGTGTGCCTTCATATAATTTCCCACCCTTCAGAGATATTTGTCTTCCAATTCCTAGTCCCTATCTTTAAGGGCTTACATTGGCTAGCACCCAGCTATCTCTGGGACAGGCTTGCCCTGTGCGACCAGCACAAATGCTTCCTCTGCTAAGGGTTCCCAAAGTGGTACTTGTGGGGGTCAATGGCAGAGCTTTACCAGTGGAGGGTCCAGGAATGTGGAATTTGTTCCATGGCTGAGCACGTGTTTACGTGCTTTGCTGAATTGGACCTATGAAACAATAAGTAATCAAGAATGTTTTTACAATGCCTGTGTTGTAAGTTGGGTGGGCATCCTTCCCCATATTAAAAATGAAATGAGTTCTCTCTCTTCTTAGAGTACTTTAAATTCTATTATTTTTTAAAAAAATACTGTAACCTATTCTTGTTCTTTCACATTAAAATGTCCCATTTGCTATAACTATGAGCACTTGTGTCTTCCCCCCCAGGTTGAAAAACAGAGAATGACTTTGATACATTGTTTCTTTTCTCTTTTTTATTCCCTGAGTTCTCCCAGTGCTAATCACAAAGGATTTACAAAGATGTCAGGGGACTCTAGTTCATTAAGAAAATATGCAGCAAAATTACTCTTTAGGGAAGCAAATGAAATAATTTTAAAACTGATTTTAAATTCTAACAGGAAGCAAAGGTGAAGCTCCCACACAAGGAGACAAGAAGTGTAGAGTTCCAGGCAGTGTTGTTGCTGCTGAGTGCTCTTCATGCTGAAACAAATGGTGAACCAAACGTAGGAGTAACTGCAGAAATCCAGTCTTGGGGTCAGAAAGCTAGACGAATCAAGAGAGGCTCAGCACTTTACTAGGAGAGTAAATATGATCCACATATTTCAAAAATTCTGAAATGGAGATGGGAAATCTAAACAAAGAGTGTAATTGAAGAGAGAGACTCATTCGAAAGTTAAATTGAGGTTACAGCTGACTGGGAAGATAAAATCCTATTCCCATTAAATGGCACCATAAATGAAATATCAGAGCTCAGCAGGGACTGGGTCCAAACCAAATATTGTTTTATCTAAACTTTATCCATCCATTGCCAGCCTTTTCCTTCTCAAAATCCTATAATAGTCATGCTTTTTATGATCAATTTTACAGCATACAAAATACATCCAGTCAAATGCTCTTTGCTGAACATTTCCCATTGCAATTCTCAGGAGCTTCTGTGTTCACAGCATCTCCAAAAATCAGGCCACTCTTATTTAGGAGGCTAACTATAGCTCAGGAGCCTAACTTTGGGCACTGAAGTAAAAAGATGCTGTCCTGTGATACCATGGGCTAGACCGTCTTTCATTTTTCTTGTTCCTGATCACTTAAAATTCATTGAGTAATAAAGGATAGGAAAGGACACTGGGGCCTCCAGGTTATCCAAGAGTGTCAGAGTTCTCATTTGCAGTGTTGTTGTTGTAACCGTGTTGATCCCAGGATATTAAAGACTACGTGAATGAGTTAATATCTTTTACTGGACCAACTTCTGTTGCTGAAAGAGACAAATTTTCAAACTACACAAAGCTCTTCTCCAGGCAGCTAATGACCCAGTGCTTCTGTGAGAGAGTAGCTGAGTGTAAATGTAGGCATTTCTAAGCTCCTAGTACCAGGACAGTGCATACCTTGGGACACAATGATGATCATCGTAAGCTTGAGAGTTTAATACATTCTGCTGTGATCTCTCAAAGTTGTTTGTGTAATCTGTTATGTGGCCTTAAGGTATGTATGTAACTACTTTCAGTCCAGTCCAAGAAAGATTAAATCTGAGGACTGACCCTATGGTGCCATGGTGGTAACTTTCTTCACTGTCACATGGGAAGGCAGAGTTTTATTTATAGCAAAGTTTAATGTATAGCTGTGCATGCACACTTTCTCTCCTCCCCCCTGCACTCTCAACCACATATTGGAAACTGCTTAGAATCTAATGGTAGCTCTCTTTCAGGTCATTGGTTGAGTAGCATAATGCACTCCCCTTCTACAATCTTCCTAGCATGGATTCATTCAGAAAGAAGCCTGTCTTGTTTTACTCAGCTAAAAGAATGCTGGCTGCAATAAAATGACAAGAGCGGTGGGTTTGGTTTGTTGGCTTGTGAGGTTTTTTTGTTTTGTGTTTTGTTTTTTTATTTCAATAAATTCTATGTCACAAGTGTTCCAGAATTCCCATCAAAAAAGTTCCAGGTTACCTTTTTCAATAATAAGAAAATAGTTCACATCATGTGAGACACTCTGTTTAAGGACCTACAGATAAGTCAAGGTTGGGAGTTCTTCTCCCCAAGTATAGAGAAAAAAGTCTAAATGAGTATTAACCACCTAGGCAAGACTCTCCCAGAACTTACGTATGGATAAAACCCTCTCTCTCCCTCCCATCATAGCTTAAAAACAAATCCAATGTACCAACCCATCATATTGGGATGTAGGTGGTCTGACCTAGTGGTTGGAGAACGAGTCAGGCCAGGTCAGACACCAGGAGTCCAGACTCTGAGACCGACCAGAGAGCAAATCGGGTGTCAGGTGTCGGGTAAGGTCAGGTTACCAGGAGATCAGGAGGAGCAGTCCTAAGTAGGGAGAATCCAGTTGCATGGACGACTTCTTGTTCCTGTGCTTGGTTTAAATAGAAGCTGTCATGAATAGAAAACAGGATTCTCCAATTGTGTATTTCCTCTAGATTCTCTATGCGCTCTCTTTTTTCCTAGAAAGAATTCAAACATGATAAATGAAGCACAATTCTAAATGCAATCTAGATTTAACTGAAAGAACTCTCATTATGCAGTTCTATCAGTTATACAGTTGCTTGTATTTTCACTGCAGCATTATTAAAAAATCAGAAAGCAAGACCAATGTTTAGCATACACAATATATCCAAGATGAGTCTCAGCACATGGCGGAATTCAAGTAATCCAATTTTTATGTACATCCCTTCCTTTTATGTGAATGATAATTCAGCTTAGATTTAATTACTGGATTTAAATATCTAAGGGGACTCCTTAGGTTAGGCTTTGCCTACCCTCGCTGGATTTGATAATATGATGCGGTAAATTGGCTCTAAGTATACAGGATCCTTACTTTTCATTTTTGCTCATTCATTTTGAAAGGTCACCAGCCTCCTTTGTAAATATTGGAAGTTATGAGAATGTAAGAGGAGAGTCAGGCAAAAACTAGACAAGTTGCCAAATAGACTTTAGATTGTCCCCTCCTGCATTAAAAGTTGTAAGAGGGAACATTTTGTGAGGGAATCCCCATGAGGATTTTCTCACTGAGATTCCCCCATCTCACCCCATCAGAGATGGGTGTACCCTCCAGCGAGAAACCCCCATGAGAAACTAGGGACAGCTGCAGAGACCTTGTACCCAGACAGTGGCTCTGGTGGCTCTCCACTCCTGGGAAGTGTGACTCCACTGAGGCCGACAGCTCCATTATCTTTATCTTGTCAGTTTTGTGCACCCAGAAAGGGGGACAATGTACATCCTGCCCCTCTACCACTCTGTTACTGCCTATCGTGACACCATTTGTGTGGCTCTCAGTGAAGGCAATTGGAAGTGTAGGGTAAAAAATAGCTTGACAATAATCAGAGGGGTAGCCGTATTAGTCTGAATCTGTAAAAAGCAACAGAGGGTCCTGTGGCACCTTTAAGACTAACAGAAGTATTGGGAGCATAAGCTTTCGTGGGTAAGAACCTCACTTCTTCAGATGCAAGTAATGGAAATCTCCAGAGGCAGGTATAAATCAGGATGGAGATAACGAGGTTAGTTCAATCAGGGAGGGTGAGGTGCTCTGCTAGCAGTTGAGGTGTGAACACCAAGGGAGGAGAAACTGCTTCTGTAGTTGGATAGCCATTCACAGTCTTTGTTTAATCCTGATCTGATGGTGTCAGATTTGCAAATGAACTGGAGCTCAGCAGTTTCTCTTTGGAGTCTGGTCCTGAAGTTTTTTTGCTGTAATATGGCTACCTTTACATCTGCTATTGTGTGGCCAGGGAGGTTGAAGTGTTCTCCTACAGGTTTTTGTATATTGCCATTCCTGATATCTGACTTGTGTCCATTTATCCTCTTGCGTAGTGACTGTCCAGTTTGGCCAATGTACATAGCAGAGGGGCATTGCTGGCATATGATGGCATATATAACATTGTCCACCAATGTGAATGGCTATCCAACTACAGAAGCAGTTTCTCCTCCCTTGGTGTTCACACCTCAACTGCTAGCAGAGCACCTCACCCTCCCTGATTGAACTAACCTCGTTATCTCCATACTGATTTATACCTGCCTCTGGAGATTTCCATTACTTGCATCTGAAGAAGTGAGGTTCTTACCCATGAAAGCTTATGCTCCCAATACTTCTGTTAGTCTTACAGGTGCCACAGGACCCTCTGTTGCTCTTGACAATAATAGTACTTCATTTGCCTAATGTTCACTATGCTTCTGGGGGGTAGGTGGGCAAGTGTTGTTATCCACATTTTTACAGATGGAGAAATGGAAGTGGTGAAGTTAAATGATTTACCCAAAAACAGAGGGAGTCAGCGTCAGAGTCTGTAATAAAGACCAGGAATTCCTAGCTCTGAAGCCAGTGCTCAGCCCACCCCGCCTGGCTGCTCTCTCTCTTAGAGTGGATAACTAAATAGTCACCATGTCTGAAGTGTTTCAAATACTAGCACAATGCTTAATAATAGATTGTTTAAATTGTTCAAGTGAAATCAGAAATCAGATCCTTTTTCATCAAAGCAAAATGTGTCGTATATTGAGATTTGGCCATGAAATGTGTAAAATACCATTTGCTTTAGAATCTATTAGACATCTCATAATACAGCAAAGATATAGAAATAGAGTAATGTCAGACATGTAATGGCCAGTATCATTTTTGAAATGTCCTTTAGTGTAAAACAAGAGTTGAAAATCCGTATCTATGCACTCTGTCTTGGAAATTAGCTGAGGAAGATGCTGCAAAGGTGCACTGCAAATATGTAGAGTCTGAAATGAAGCCTCTGATCTAGAAATATGTAGTGTTTAAGGATGTTTGGTATAGGGAGTATAGAAATTTGTAACTACTCTGTAATGAAAAGTCTCTGTAAGAAATGCCACTATCCATTAAGAGGAACATTTCCCATGTTCAGACCTACTTTATTTTTCTGTGAGGGCAAGTAGTGTAAGGAAAACACATCAGTTGACATCTCAAAGCATTTATACCAAACGTTTCCCTCTTAATATAGTCTTATTTTATTCTTTAAAATGAAACTTTCAATACAATAGTTACCCCAACTTCAAAAGGCTGCACCCCTCTTTGAGCCCTCCCCTTCCCATCAGTCTATACACAATCTATTATTTGAAAGAAGCAATGATGTTTAACAAGTTCCCTGGAATGAATAAACAGAATAATAGATAAGCAGCCACATACGACAATGAAGTTATTCTGTTTTGGGAGTCTGGTGACATAAATCATTAGCACTTTGTTTTGCAAGGTTGCTTATTTGTTTGTTTCTTTATAATATATGGATTTTTAAAATCCACATATAAAATTCAAACAGCAACAACAAGTAAAAATAAGGCTCTTTCTTCTCTGTTTCAGCCCTACTTATTTCAAAAACTCTTTATAACAAGTTCAGTTCATACTCCGGAGTAAATGTCCCCATATTAATTTCTGAATAATTTCCCCCAACTTTTCTACCCAGTGGGGTGGACAATGGTTTATGGGGATTTAGATGGGCACAATGCAATTTTGTGTAAGGTTTTATCAGAATATTTCAAACATTCTAGGTGACAGTGTTGTCTAGGGGTTAGAGTGTTTGAGTGGGAATCAGGTGATACGTTCCATTCCCGTTCTGCCACTGCCACTCAATGGTAGACAAGTCACTTCACCTCTACATTTCTGCTTCCCCTCCCATCCTCTGCCTTGTCTACTTAGGCTGTAAGATGTTTGGAACCATGACTGTCTTTTCCTACGTGTATACACAAAACCAAGTTGATTAGTGCCTCTAGGACCATTACCATAAATCCATTTGGAAGAACAACAATGTTTACTGGGCACCTCTTTTTGAACAGGAAGGCAAACTGGTTTTTTTCCACTGGTCACATTTTGTTTTCTATTTTTATTTCCTCTAGTTTTCTAAAATGTTAAGTGTAAACATACATAAAGCCACTAGCCAGTAAAATTGATTATTATAGCTAATCAGACTATACATCTCGTTTAGGTAGGATGAAACTTAATGTCAAAGGTCTTGCAAAAAATTTTACACATACTAAATCATTGAATTAAGAAAAATAAGATGCTGCTTCATAAAAATCATGTAGGAAGAGTTGCTGCTACTAAGTTTTTTCTTCTGGAATAAATATCTAACCAATATACTCGGTGAACTCTCTGCTTTTTCTCAGCCTTTATTATGGATTTTTTTTTTTTTATCCAGCTGCTTCATAATTCACCATACTCTTTTCTTCTCCCTACTCCCCACTCATCCTCCTTCCCGGGGCCCTCAGTTTTTTCTCATTACCCTCAACATTTTTTTTTTTTACTAATATATTTAACATTACCTCAAAATGGGCTATGTCTCACAGCAAGATCCCTTTGGATCAGGTCTTCCAACTAAGGCAAATGGTTTCTAAGAACTATATGGGAGCCAAAAGATTCACTCTTCAGGAACTGAAAATCTCTGACTGTTCCTTGGATAATTGACTGGGCCACTGGATTGAGAAGCTTGGTGATTCTGAAAGGGAAAGTTTTTAATTTTAAACAAAATGGGAACTTGTACATGTTTAATAGGGATATGTTCTCCTTAAACTGGTGGTTAGTTAACCTCAACACATTGTTAAACGTTAAAGTGTTGGGTTTTTTTGTGTGTTTGCATGTGGGTCTCCTCTGCTCATCTCCACAACCCTTACACCTAAAGTTGCTTCAACTTTGCTTGCCTTGACCAATGAGTCATGGATGGGACTCTCTTCCAGCTAATTGATATTACACTGTGCAGTCCATAAAGGTTTCTGTGTGCTGACGTGACTAGCTAATTCACTACTTAGTAATGAGAGAATTTCAAATAAGGACCAAGCTTTTCCTAGTATTATTTGAATCTCTAAACATTTTGAACAGACCATATATTCCCTCAGAGGCCTTGGATGATAAACCTCTCTTCTGTTTTCAATATGCCCCAGTAGTTTTCTGTGCCTCCAACAAGCCATCTACCTTTGAAGATCATGGAATTGCAGCAGGGCTGCTATTCTGTCTTCAAGGGTCCAGGCTGCTGCTCCCTTTAATCTTCCCCAAACTCAGGAAGCTCTCCTTTAAATGTCCAGAGTTAAAACGGTAAGCCTGAATTCTCATCCTGTATATGTGGGTTCTTTCAGACCTCTGTGGTTTGGGGAAGTGGACACAATTCTCCATGGGTCAGCATGGTGAGAGTAAAAAATTATGCAAATTCTATTGTTGATTACATGCATTACTTCATTTGATCACCCACTATGGTTCAATGTAAGTACAAAGAACTTTTCAGTTTGATGGTTACAGAGAACTAAAATTGTAGATACAAATCACTTTGGTTTATACACAAAGAATTTTGGTTAACATATATAAACAGAATTGTAGAGGTTTTAATATTTACTAACACTGTGGTAAACTTCAATTTTGCAAATAGCATCTCTATTTGTCTACAGGTGGTGTTGGCACCACTGCAACGACACTGTTAGCTGCCATTGCTTGCTGGAATCAGAGCAAATACCAAATGTAGACAGGGCATTATTTTACTACTTTTATACAATTAACATATGATGGTCTGCCCCTTTGGCATCTGGAGTTGCCAATGATGCTTTTATCTGACAGTAACCAGGCTCAGTCCCTCTTCCTGTGCAGAAAGTGTCTCCTTCCAACTCAACGGGCTGTCTGTCAAGTGGAATAATGGACTTGCCACAGCTTTCCAAACAGAGGCATTACTATTAAAACCATGTGCCATACTCCGTTAATTGGGCATTATTGTTTATGAGAAGACAAGGCCATTTACCTGGGCATAGAGGCTTCTATTCTATGACATCTGAAGAGGTGGTACACTGGAAAAGAATAATTAGGAGAGCTGGTTGGGAAATTTTGGATGAAACAATTTTCTGTCAGAAAGTGCTGATAGTTGAAACCTAAACTGTTCAGGGAAAAAGGCTGGTTTTGATGAAATTTGAAATTATCAGTATTGTAACTATGCCTAAAAAGGGCCAAGTTTTTGCCAGAAGCTGGAAATGGGTGACAGGGGATGGATCACTTGATGATTACCTGTTCTGTTCGTTCTGTCTGGGGCATCTGGCATTGACCACTGTCGGAAGACAGGATACTGGGCTAGATGGACTTTTGGTCTGACCCAGTATGGCCATTCTTACCTTAAGTTACAAAGAGTCCTGTGGCACCTTAAAGACTAACAGATGTATTGGAGCATAAGCTTTCGTGGGTGAATGCCCACTTTGTCAGACACATGGGACATGCTCCAATACATCTGTTAGTCTTTAAGGTGCCACAGGACTCTTAGTCTGGATCTGTAAAAAGCAACAAACACGGCTATCCCTCTGATACTTACCTTAAGTTGTGGTTCACTCCTGAAAAGGTACACAAGATGTACAGTGGTTACTCAAAATTGCAGTCCTTGTATCCGTCCTTCTAGTGCCAGTGTGGATATTAGCTTTGCTAACAGGGATAAGGACATAGGGCCAGGCTTAGAGGGGAATGCATCCAGTACCCTCATATGGGGTATAGTAATGATCATGTCAACCTTTTGCATTGGGCCATTACTTAATAGGCCAGATCAATTCCAAAGGAATTAGTAACTTTCAATCTCATCCAATTTTCATTTAAAGTCAGTAAAAAGGCTCCCATTGATTTTGTTGGGACAAGCCTTGGATAACTAGACCAACTGGATATTAGGGTTGCTAGGCATCCGGATTTTTACTGAAATGCCTGGGATCCTGGTGGCTCTATTCAGCACCCCTGACTGGTCCACTAAAAGTCTGGTTGGCGGTGCAGCGGCGCTAAGGGAGGCTTCCTGCCTGTCCTGGCTCCATGTGTCTCCCAGAAGTGGCCAGCATGTCTGGCTCCTAGGTGCCACGGAAGCCATGGAGGCTCCGTGCGCTGCCCAGGCCCCGAGTGCCAGTTCCGCAAATCCCATTGGCTGGGAACCACGGCCAATGGGAGCTGCAAGGGTGGTGTCTGCAGGTGCAGGCAGTCCACAGAGCCCCCTGGCTTCTCCACCTAGGAGCCAGACATGCCAGTCACTTCTGGGACCCACCTGAGGTAAGCACCACCTGGCTGGAGCCCGAACCCCCTCCCTCACCTCAACCCCCTGCCCAGTCAGAACTGCCTCCTGCACCCAAACTTCCTGCCCCAGCCCTGAGCCCCCTCCCACATCCAAACCTCTCATCCCTGGCCCCACCCAGAGCCCACACCCCAAACTGGAGCCCGTACCGCCTCCCACACCCCAGTCCCCTGTCCCATCCCTGAGCCACCTCTTGTACTCCAAACTCCTCAGCCCCAACCCAGAGCCCCCTCCTGCACTCCAAACCCCTCCTCCCCAGCCAAACCCTCAGTCAGAGCCCTCACCCCCTGTAGCACCCCAACCCCCTGCCCCAACCTGGAGCCCCCTCCAGGACCCGGAACCCCTCATTTCTGGCCCACTCTTGAGCCTGCACCCCCAGTTGGAGCCCTCAACCCCTCCCAGACCCGAACCTCCTGTCCCAGCCCGGAGAAAGTGAGTGAGGGTGGGGAAGAGTGAGCAATGGGGGGGGGGGGGGTGGAGGGAATGGGAGGCGGGGCCTTGGAGAAGGGGGGGCCAGGGGTGGGATCTTGGGGCAGGGGCCAGGCAGTGGTCGGGCAAGGGTGTTTGGTTTTCTGCAATTAGACAGTTGGCAACCCTGCTGGATATGTCACCATATTTATTTAATAAGGACAACAAAAAATAACCTTTCCCTACTAGAGAAATACACAATTATTGTGTAAAACGGACAAACAATTTACAGAAAATGTCAGGGAGTTTTTAAATCTGAAAGTGCTTTAAGAAAGAAAAATTTAAATGAATAATAACTTGGCTAAAAACATTCTTCTTTTGAATAAAGTCTACATAACAATAGAGTCTTACTGAGATTGTCTTAACTATTTTCTTGAATAATTAAATCATCTGTAATGTGCAAATATTCATTTCTTGTGGGTAACCTACCCATCTAATGCATTAAAAAAAAAAAGTTAAAAAATAGCTCTAATAAGACTGGAATGTTTTAGAATGGTGGGCATTTCCAGTGAATAGAGTTATAATAATGTATTTTTCTGTTAATAGATTTCTTCATGCCTGCCATCATCACCTGAACATACAGCCAATAAAATATTCTGCTTCAGGTGCTGTGGTCATATGAATATATCAAAGCAAAGAAAAACAAATGTGAGGGTGGTGGAGGTTGCTTTTCCCCCCTAATCTTAGTGCAGTTTTCTAAATCTTCGTCTAAAATTTTCACAGGTTTTTTTTTACAAAAATAATTCTGTAGTAGGTTTCCATTATAAACCCTGAAAAATAGTCAGAACATACAATTTCCAAAGCACATTGTCCTAGTGGAAATCTATCTACCTATCTAGCCTTTTATAACTGTTATCTGATATAGAGAAACTCAAAATAACAAGACGTCTTCAGTAGTGAAAAGCAGTTTAGTATTTTGTGTACGGTCTCTTTATAACTGTGGATGGAAGCCAGGCTGGAGGAGATTGGGAAGGTTCTAGGCAGAAAGTTTAAAGAGAAGCAGGGACAGAATGTAAAGGGATAATACTATTATCCTTTTCTATGGATTTTTTTGTTCCATATTACAAGAAAGTAGCATTCTCTGGTTCTTTAATTTGTCATATTAGTTTTCACAGTTGATAGGATAGGATAGGAGCTTTGGAGATGTTTTTGATAAGTGGCCAAAATTGTGGATGTTTGTCTGAAGTGAAACTTTCATATATGCTCTCTGTTAAACCCCTGTTTCCTCTGTTTCACAGTTTACTTCCAGTTGGGAGGATGAAGCATCCAACAACCACCACAGACTGGTAAGCAAAATGTTATTGTAACTAATGCATCAGCATAGAAAAGAAATGCACTGCAACTAAAGCATCAAGCCAGCGTGGCTGACATTTGTCCTCAGCTGAATAAACTCCTGATCCTATGAAAGGATGAACAGCCACCACTCCCACTGAGGACATTGGAAATTGAAGGAATCAGTACCCAAAGTAGGTACTTAGCACCTTGTACAATTGGTTCAAAAGATAGTAACATTCTATTTTCAATTACAGTCACCTTTTTGTCCTCATATGATTCAACCTTCACCGTATAAGTTAGGTGCTGGTAAGCCTTTCAACAATTCCAAAGCTGGCTGATGCATTTTTTTTGCATTATGATATATCTTTGCAGATAAAGATGGCTGTAATTTACTAAACTTACTCTCATGTCATTCAGATCTGTTGCTGCTTCTCCTGTCACTACCATTGATTAATGAATCACTGTGAAATATCTCACTGCTGCAAGTTTATGCAAATCTACAATTAAATATAAGAAGGTTATTTTCGTCAAATCAATCAGATATTGTATCTATTTAAAACTATAACATCATAATTTCTAATGCATAATTAATGATTAACAAAGACTATTAATAATTAAATGATGAGATGTTATAGTAGGTAAGTTCAGTACAGTAATTTGTATTTTAAATATATAGGCTTCCTTTTCTATCTGTTGCCAATTAAATTGTCAGACCTAGAAAAACAATTATTTTCATTTTTCTCTTCACTTTCTTTGTTTCACAGGAGTGTGTGAGCATGCACATTCTGACACGGTACAATCTGAAATACAGAAAATGTACCACTTAAACAAAATGGGTTCATTGGAATCACACAGCACAAGGTGTGAAGCACAGCAATTTGTCAACATTCAGAGAATCCTTTTCAAAGTGCATTTGCCTCTGGGACAGGGCCAAAACACTGTTTCACAGCTAACATAATATATGTGTAATGAAGTTGTACTTACACAAAGTGAGTTTTTCCAAAGAAAGGACATCCTTCTCACTTGCACAGCCTCTTTTAATGTACATTAGCTGCATTGGTCCTAGCCATGGTGGGAAAACATAGGGAAAAATGTCTAGGTGGGATTTTCAAAAGCATTCATCATTGGTCTAACTTCTCCCATTAAAGTCTACGGTGAAACTCACATGGATGGTGTAGACAATACTCATGAGACAAATCACTTGCCAGCACAATATACACATTCACTCCAAGGACATTGAATAACATGTCAATTGCCTCTAGGAAGAGGATTTCCTGCTGTTTTTGGTATTTTAATTCTTCTTTGTTCGTAGCAATAGGAAATATGTACATATGGCAAATATGAATAGATTAGAAGAGGGTCTTACTCCCAACCCTCTCTATGGGCTTTATTTTGTTCTCAGTAACACTAGTGTAAATCAGAATTAACTTCACTGAAGCCAGTGGAGTTACACCAGTGTGAAATTGGAGTGGGATCTTGGACTTAGGCACCTGGAATCCAAATCTGTTCTGACCACTTGGAAGGTAGGACTGTACTGTAGGAGACAATCCTGAAATTACAGGGCAATAGATATGATGACCTAATAGGTCTCTTCAACCTTTCTATAAATCTATTTAATGAGTCTATATTTGTATTTTAATAATTTGAACATAAGGCTGTGGTCTCTCTCTGTATAACACTGATTCAAGTTTGGGAAAAAAAATAAGTTCAGTTAGGAATAAGACCTTTTGTACCTGTAAGGAGTTTTACTAAGGATAATGTATGCAGAATTGTGTACTAGAAACCTAATGAATATGTATATTTCCTGCTTTTTTTCTCTTTGGATAGCACAATAGTAGTGGAGAAGGCAATCTACTTCTCACTGTGCATGTTCTTTAATGCAGAAGATAATCTTCTGGGTACTGTAGTGCTCATAATATAAGCAACCTCTTTTGTAACTCTCTATTGCTGTAGGTTTGTAATGGTCCATGGCACTTTAATAATTAGTCTACAGGGAGCCTTAATAGAGAAAGTCAGCTCTTTTAATTAACTTAATCCCCAGTACATGAGTTGACCATGAGACATCAAACCACAGTTTAGCTCCAAGGGCATGTGAACTCCAAGGAAATCTCATTTTTAACCACATTGGTGCTGCACACTATCTTCCCTTCTAGTATGATATAGTGTGCATCTAAATACATTGTGCCATTCTCGCCTGTGGTAACATGAAGGCATTATTTCTTGTGGAATTAGTGATAACGGGAGATGACAACTTCCAAATAATTATAGTAAGACATAGGAGTTGTCATAAGGTAACACAGCCACACCTCAGTTTTTAAGGAAGTAACTAAGACATATTTTAAAATTTTTATTCTGCTTATTTAGTTGAGCCTAAAAAAGAACTGTGTATGTCTAAACTATTATGGGATCATAATGTTGACAATAATTTTAGCTAATGCTTTTGTAGCCAAGCTTTCTGATAGAAATCTGTGCTCTAATGATCTGATATTTTGATAATGATCCCCTGTACATGATTATTCTACAAATGAATATTTTGTATTTATAAGGGCATGTATTGGTACTTTATATTACAGGGTTATTTCTCATCATGATTTGTAATACCTCTTAACAGCAGGAAAGGAGAAAAACATCCTGTGGCAAAGAAACCAATGATTTTGCCTTTGTTTTTCCCTTTCCTTGTTGCTATCCCCATCTTCAGTCGTTTTTTCAACAACGTTAGCATAGCTCTGGGAATAGCTCTTTGAGATACCCTAGGCTGAATTAAAATACTGACGATCACAGCATTGTGTGGAATGCCACTGAGGACATCTCAACACCTCTGAAAGGAGGAAGTTTAATATACTGCAACTGCATTCAAAGTACAAGTTGAATACAGTTATACAAAATGAGGTTCTCGTTATATTTTTAGAAGCAAAAATAATTACCAGCAAATTTCCTCAAATGCATATTGCTTTATTACATGGTGTTCTCTCTTTTAAGGTTGAGAATTGTTTTGTTATGAGAAAATAATCAATTTATTTAGAAAGCATGGTTCAATAGATTGGACACTGTACAAGGAGCCAGGACATCTGGGTTCTAATTCCGGCTTTATCACTAACATTCTGCGTGATCGTGAGCAAGTCTCTTCACCTCTGCCTTCCTCTGTTTCTCCTCCTGTTCTTTGACTATCTTATCGGTTTAGATTACAAGCTTTTTTGGAGAAGTAACCATCTTTTAGTATATGTTTGCATAGTGTCTAGAAACTGGACCTTGATCTCAGTGGGAGCCTCTAGATGCTATAGTAACACAAATAATTAATAATATGCAGTAGGCCAGATCCTTAGCTGGTGTAAATCAAGGCAGTGTCATTACATTCAGTGGGACCACACCCATTTACACTGGCAATGGATCTAAATCTATGCCAGAGCTCACTTGCAAATGTGATTTTTGACTAGTAATTTCATAGTACAAAGATGTAGAATATTTATTTACATCTGATCTTTTGTGATATTGCAAAGAATTTATCAAAATTTTCCTTCATACTATATGTTTGTCATGTTAAATAAGTAAGCAGAATCAGTGCAATCATGAGAAAGTGGCATATGTTTGTTGTTCTTTCTATTATAGTAAAACTCTTAATATATCTCATAAAACACTTCCTTTTTTAATACTGTTGAATGTATTCAAAAGCACTGTATTTCATAAATGAATTAAATTTCTTGTTTTATTAATCCAGTTATAAAAAGAAAAATTCAATCTCTTCAAACATCTTTATAAAGTCAAGTTAATTTCCATAACTATAAATCTTTTATAACAAATGAGTTTTAATTAGTTTCCATCCTCTACCATGTAAAAGAGGATGAAATTATCATGCAATTCATCCATTGTTATACACTATTAAAAAGTCCTGTATTTTTAGCATATTCAAGATATTTCCCATCCAACTTAATATCTTAACTTAAGTACCATTAAATAGTTGTAAGTTGAATCACCTTTTTTTTTTTTTTTTTTTGCTTTAGAGCATAGGACATTTTTTCTAACAGAGATTGGACCAAACCATATAAACACAGCTCCATATGCTTTGTCTCTATCATGGGTTGAACTAAAACCCCAAAAGCAAATGTTTCCAGCTTGGAGCATAGATTTCACATCTGGAGTCAATTTTTTCCTAAATTTGGGGTTATTTGTATCAGCCTGTCCTAGAGACAGGTTTGGGCTGGGAACTAAAACTAAACCTAAATTCAGATTGAGCATGTTGGTTGGGTTCCATCTCTAAATTCTAACAAGAATTTCATTCTGATTGAAATTTGTCATTCTTTTTTTAAACTACTTTTCATTAGGCTAAAGATGACATCTTTGTTTTGGGAAGGGAGTGGGAAGAGGAAGAAGAAATGACTAAGCACAACATCCATGCAATTACTTTATGTGAATATGATGGGGAAAAGATTAGAACCAACCTCAGCCTATAATATTACCATAGTCTGTTTTGTTTTGTTTTGTGGCAGCTGATATTATAATACTTAGTTATAGAATCAAAGGATTAATTGGGAAATTGCAAGTAACTGTCAGCACACACAGGCAGGATCAAAACTTCCTCCAACACACTTACTCCTCTTCCCCTTTACGGGATCAGAGAGAGCAACATAATTGCAAAACAAGATAACTTACCACAAAAAGTGGAGGTGCTGCTGTCTACACTGATCATTACAGGAAAGACCCTATTCTAGTGATTTGGAAAGGAAAAGATTTAACATGCCCTAAAATTCCCTTATTCCGCTGGCCTACCTCGTCTTAATTCCACAAACTGCTCCCACCTTCTCTATCAGAGAAACAAGCCTAACAACTTGATTATACCTGCTTCCTCTTTAAATATGATTAGATTCATCCAGTCAGAGACAGAAGCCATAGCATGTGACTAAACTGACCTATTACGAAGTTGTATAAAACATTTAGCAAATATATATGTTGAACATGGCTTAGGGCAATCTGTTTTCATGTACCATTCATCAAATACTTTTCAATAAATAAGTCAATTTATGAACAGAGGAAGTTACAACATTTGTACCTATCTTTGCTGGGATCATTCACCGAGATCTAGGTATAATGGACAGCAAGTATGAAGTGAGAGTAAACTTCAGTTTGATGGAAATAAACAGTCTGAGCAGGGACATCATATCACGGAATAGGAAGGTGATAATTCCTCTCTGTGATTCTGAGGAACACGCATTTAAATGCTCTGCTTGGTCATAGGCACCTCATTACCAGAAATATCTATAAACTGAAAGGATCTCAGAGAAAGGGAAACAATGATGATCATAGGGTAGATTGAACTGACTTTCAAGGAAAATAAAAAAAGAATCAATATACATAATTTTGGTGGTAAGATGACTAAAAGGGGGACTTGGTCATATACAATAGTTGAAGGGTTAAGACATAATGGGGAGAAATTCTTCAAGATATGTGGTAAAGATAGAAGTTAACTTGAAGTAATAAAGGTAGGGTGAAGTTAAGCAAAGACTCATTTAGTCTAAGTTTGAAGACACAGAGATGGATTTTAACATGAAAAGCCACACTTTATTCACTTTTATTTTTCATGGGAAGCTAACTCCTTCCATCCCCACCCCCACAATACTGACCAATGTAGTGTTACATGGCCTCATAAATAACCAGTATTCAGGGTTGGTCCATTTCAATCCTTCTCCTATGATATAGCCTACCACTCTATACTCTTACCCTCCCACCAGGATGCTTTGCCAGATCAGGTTTCTGTTGCAAAAATCAGATATATTTATGGATAAACTGGTGTAACAATGCTGGTTCTGGTTGGACACTTCTGAGAGTGCCAATTCAGGACAAATTGCTCAGAGCAGGGCAGTTACAGCCCAAGGCTGGGGGTTTTCCACCTCTAAGGTGAACCAAACCAGCCAAACATAGAGGACTTTGGTTTTACCCCACTGGCTAACCACAAGTCACACAAGCAATTCCCTTAGACACTTCAGTTTCCCAGTATCACCACCAGTGCCACTCATTATGGGGACAAATGGTTATGAAAACCAATATCCCAGTAAAAGAAAAAAGGTTCTCTTGATCCCAAAGGACCAAGCCCTAGACCCAGGTCAATATACAAATCAGATCTTACCCACAAATCATGCCGTTGCCAGTCCTTTAGAATCTAAAATCTAAAATCTAAAGGTTTATTCATAAAAGGAAAAAGATATAGATGAGAGCTAGAATTGGTTAAATGGAATTAATTACATACAGTAATGGCAAAGTTCTTGGTTCAGGCTTGTAGCCATGATAGAATAAACTTCAGGTTCAAATCAAGTCTCTGGAATACATCCACAGCTTCAGTTTGTAGCAAAGTTCCTCCAGAGGCAAGAAGCAGGATTGAGGACATGATGGGGATGAGGCAGCTGCCTTTTATAGTCTCCTCCAGGTGTAAAGACACCTCTTTGTTCTTACTGTGGAAAACAACAGCAAAATTGAGTTTGGAGTCACATGGGCAAGTCACATGTCCATGCATGACTCAGTACTTTACAGATGGCAGCCTTGCCCACATGCTATCTTGAACGTACCCAGGAAGACTTCTTATGTTGATTGGAGTCTCCCAAGGTCTATTGTCAGTTAAGTTTTTCTTGATTAGGCACTTAACTTGCAAATTCCTTTCTCAAGAAGCTGACCAAATGCTTTACTAAGGCTACTTCAGAATTAAAACACATTAATATACAAGTACATAGCCAATATTCATAACATCAACTACAAAAATGATGCATGCATACAGACAGCATAATCATCATCAGCAAACCATAACCTTTCCATAGACACCGTATACGACAACTTTTGTACAATATTTCCTGCAAATATATAACAGTGGTTGCAACAATGATTTATACCGTCCCAGGTTACGTCAGTAACATCACAACTGGTATTATCAATACATTGCAACAACAGGGGCAAACCTGAAGTATCTAGTATCACTTGGCAGCCTGACTGAAGTTGCTACATTGGAGTGCAAAGAATTTCACTATGATCACTCATGCCTAATTAGTTTGCCAGGTACACTGATCTTGGTTAAATACAAAACACACATGTTTTTCAGCTGATCAGGACAGAATGGTCCTGAATTAGAACTATTCTTTATATTGTAATCCCTAACCACACATACATGTACATCCTGCCCTGGACTACATGAGTTACTATATTACTGTAGTGGGAACCAGAAGGAAAATAGATGAGCACTCTTGGAGTTTTCCATTAACTTGCTCCCATCCAATTTAAAATAAATGACTCACAGGATCATAAAAGCAGCTGCCAACAAGTATGTGAATCTCTGCTATGATTCCATTTAGAAAATATTTCAATACCATATAACCCTTCTGCCAGGTGGAGCCGGCAGCAACCAGGGCCAGGTTCAATATCTAGGGGTTTCTTTTCAATAATATAACACAGAACCGGCTCAAGCCCCAACCAAGTAACCTGGGAAAATTACACACCACCCCTGGGTGCCTCTGAGAGGCAATACTTCCCCACTCGCAAGCACAGAGTCTGAGTGTAGAAAAGAAACTTTTAATGAAAGGAGGGAAGTCATCCAACATTAATTAGGGAAAATGCCACAAGCAGGATTCATAAACCTAAAACTGTGAGCAGGACACCCACCCTACAGTGTATGGAGTGGAGTCTTCTGCCTCACGTTCTTGAGTTCTACAGCCAAAAGTTCCTTTACTGTGCCCCCCTCTGCTCCCTCACCACACCCCACTCACAATAGTTGTCCTTGGTCAGTGAGGATCCAGGCTTCAGAGGCTCATCTGTGTGAGTTCACCTCCCACCCAGGGAAGAAGGCACCTTGCTTGCTCCACCACCTGAGCACTTGCTCTAGCTGGCCGCACCGCCAGCTGTGGTTCCTCTCTGGTGGCCGCCCTGGCCAGGGCCGCCCAGAGGATTCAGGGGGCCTGGGGTCTTCGGCAGCAGGGGGCCCCCGCCGCCGAATTGCCACCGAAGACCCGGCACTTCGGCGGCGGGTCCCGGGGCGGAAGGACCCCTTGCTGCTGAACTGCCGCCGAAGACCCGGAGCGGAAGAAGCTCCAGGGACCTGGGCCCCGCGAGAGTTTTCCGGGGCCCCCGGAGCGAGTGAAGGACCCCGCTCCAGGGCCCCCGAAAAACTCTCGTGGGGGCCCCTGCGAGGCCCGGGGCCTGGGGCAAATTGCCCCACTTGCCCCGCCATGGGTGGCCCTGGCCCTGTCAGCCGCTCCCACCGGCTGACTACTGGCCACTGCCAACTGCTCGCCACTTTTGCCGGCTGCTCACCAGTTACGTTCTGCAGCCATCTGCCTCTCTGCTGTAACTTATGTACGTCTGTCTCTTAGTGATTTTTAGCTCTCAGCAGGCTGGACAGAAACACTGCCCCACCACAAGTGATTTCAGCTCTTATTGAGTACTTAAAATAACAAAAGACTCCTAATGACGCCTATTTAGCTCTATCTTTAAACATTGTGTGTGTGTGGGGTGGGGATAGGTTAAACCTTAGAGAGAGTCCACACCTCCTGGCTGGGACATCTGTCCCCATCCCTGTTGCTGTCCCATGGGTCTGGCATTTGAGCCCCTGGTTTAATGAGGTTGTTTCAGCTGAGGGTGAACCCCTCATTTGGGACAGGTTAAGCACAGTTCTCCTCCCCTTTATTCATACAATAAAGACAACAACATTGATAACACTGCTCTACAGCCAAAATGCTTCTGAAATAAATGTAGTCAAACTTTACTAATTCTGGGTCACTGAGAATGAAAATGATGCTTAAAATTGTTGATTGGCTCTAGTTTTCAAGATATGCTATTGGGTCAGTATATACGACCCTTGACTTGGGAATGGCGGAGGATAAGTGAGTTATAAAGGGAAGGGATCTCAATTTAAACCAGAAATGACTAAAATACATCTTTGACTGGATCTATGAATAAATCTATGACTGGGTTTGGACAGTACTTGCTTTTTAGGCAAAACAATGAATGATGCAATCTGAAGCTGGTATTGCGTCATACATGATATGAATTGCATCATGTTATTCCTAGAAGTCATGGATGATGCAATCATAATGAAGCTTACATCACTCTGCTGAACAAATTGCCCTATATCAGCTCTAGAAATCATACAGTGTTGTGCTCTCTTATTTGTCAGTGTTTGATTTTGCAAAGGGACACATTTCTGTTTAGCCAAAGTGAGCAGAGATGCCTCGTACTTGTGTGAACAGTGCAGATAACTTCTGCTATGTTTGTGGTGATGTGACTTTTGCATCACAAAAGCGCAGTATAACCACTATGGTTAAGAAAGCCTATCACCTTTATTTTGGCTGCAAAATTGGAGATCAGGACAAGAGGTGGGCCCCACACATAGGCTGCAACACTTGTGCAACAAATCTTCGCCAGTGGTTGAACAGGAAAAGGAAATCTATGCCTTTTGCAGTGCCAATGATTTGGAGAGAGCCAACAGATCATACCAGCAATTGTTACTTCTGCATGGTGCCTCCAGTTGGGAAAGGTGTGTCAAAGAAGAAAAAGTGGACTGTGCGTTATCCAAACATTCCATCAGCTATACGCCCAGTACCCCACGGAGAAGGACTGCCTGTTCCTGATGCACCGGAATCATTCTCACTTGAGTCAGAAGAGGAAGAGGATGAAACTTCTGGTCCTGAACCATCAATGTCACAGGACCTACATTTTCTCCCATCCTCCTCCTCTGAACCACACCTCATAACACAAGGTGAACTGAATGACCTTGTCAGGGATTTGGAACTACCCAAGAGTAAGGCAGAGCTGTTGGGCTCCAGACTACAGCAGTGGAATCTCCTGGCAGGTGATGTTAGGGTTTCCATGTTCCGTGACCGTCAAAAGGATCTTGTCCCATTCTTCTTCATGGAAGGTGATCTTGTAGCCTGCAACAACATCGATGGTGTGATGGCAGACCTCAACATCGTTCACGATCCAGATGAGTGGAGACTGTTCATTGATTCATCGAAGACGAGTCTTAAAGCTGTTTTACTGCATAATGGCAATGTATTGCCATCAATTCCAGTTGGTCATGCAGTCCATATGAAGGAAACCTATGACAACATGAAACAACTTTGGAGGTGCATAAACTATGACCAACATCAGTGGCAGCTTTGTGGCGATTTGAAGGTTGTTGCTCTCTTGCTTGGTCTGCAGACTGGATACACAAAGTACTGCTGTTTTCTCTGCGAATGGGATAGTCGTGCAAGAGATTCCCACTACATCAAAAAAGATTGGCCACTCCGACAGTCATTGGAGCCTGGGAGGAAAAGTGTTCAGCATCCACCACTTGTTGAATCAAGGAAGATTTTGTTACCACCCTTACACATCAAGCTGGGTCTGATGAAGAACTTTGTCAAGGCCATTGACAAAACACAAGCAGCTTTCAAGTACCTCCGTGGAAAATTTCCAAGGTTAAGTGAAGCTAAGATAAAGGAAGGTGTCTTTGTTGGTCCTCAGATTCATGAACTTCTTCAAGATGATGCATTTGACCATGCACTGCGTGGCAAGGAAAAGACGGCATGGAAAGCCTTCCAGTTAGTGGCAATAAATTTTCTCGGAAACAACAAGGCAGACAACTACAGGTTGTTGGTGGAAAACCTCCTCAAGGCATACAAAAGCCTTGGTTGCAACATGTCACTCTCATCTAGATTTTTTTCCACCGAACTGCGGAGCGTTGAGCGACGAGCATGGCGAGCCATTTCACCATGACATTGCAACAATGGAGAAACGCTATCAGGGCAAATGGAGCCCATCAATGCTTGCAGACTATTGCTGGACAGTGACAAGAGATGCTCCATTTAATGAATACAAGAGACAAGCCAAGAAGCGCCGAGTAGACACTGAATAGGACTAAACTATGTACAGAATAGTTTTTTGCCTTTTGTTTCATAATAAATTTTATTTATATAAACCTTTGGCTGATTTTTAAAGTGTTACATAAACAGGACAGGTGAAATATTATCATGTAAAGCAACCATAAACACATGAAAAGACCTAGGGTTACAATTTATTATTAAAACTCTACTATCTACACAATATACATAGACATAAAATGTAAAAACTTAAATATCTTAGAAACAGTAGCCAATCAGTTGTTTTAATTGTCATATTTGAATTCAGCACATCAAAATACATAATAAATAGCACATTTTATCTCTGAAGCAGACGACTTCTCAAAAATTGTAGACCAGTGTAATATTTCACTGCCCCTGCATTCAGTACTAAAGTGATTTGTAACTCAACACTAGCCCAAAGTTGATCACTTTGAGCAACACAGATCTATCTGCTGGATATCTTGGCAGAGTAGGTATCTTCACATAAATACAATTTGCTCCTGAAGAACTAATTCAGACCCTGCTTACAGCCATAAGAACTCATGTCATCCTGCCATCTTCTACTAATGGTGCCAATAATACATCAGCACTGTAAGAAAGCATAAGTTGATTAAATAAGAGGCAGAGCTAGTGAATAAGAGCATAAGATAACTACGCTATTCATGTTATCTATGGAGCACCAACATTTCTGGTTAGGTGACTCCTCACATTACTATATCAGTTGATTTCTGAAAGGCTAATGGGCATCATCAATTAAATATGCTCAATGTTTTGCCATATAGTGCTAAGCATTATATAAAATCTGGACGGAACTTTTGTTTACAAATGTATAATAGCTACTGATAATGTTATACCACTTTCCAATCAAGAAAAGAAAAAAGAAACCAAACAATCTAGCAACTAGTCCCTAGCAGTCCATAAATCTACTTGCAAAATTTCTTTTTTTCACAAAAGTTAACAGCATACCTGTTAGGAAGTGGCAGTTTTCATTATTACTCCGAGAGGTGCTCAGACATCAAAGTATATGAGCTTTGGCAGTGCTCATTTGTCAAGCTAAGAAATCTGTTCCCTGTATTAAAACAGAGACACAGAAACACAGGAGAGCAATATATGGAGAGATAAGTGCAAGTATAAAGAATGGAAGGAAAAATCAGGTTCACTAAAGTAACATGCATGAACTTGTTGCTGTGCTGATATCTATTGATACTTTTGTCTGTTGTAGGTGAACTAAAACTAAATAGCTTGACTTAAATACTATTTAGAACCACAGAAGAAAAAAACTATAATAAGGTGAAAGTCCATATTTTGAGTAAAGAGGTCTTTTACTAGAACTACAATAGAGAAAGCATTCATACTGCAAGTATATACTGCAAGTATATAGTTCTATTGATTCACATAGACTCATAGGTCACAGAACCTTACCCATCCACTCCAGAAACAGACCCCTAACTGCTGGCTGAGTTACTGAAGTCTTCAAATCATGATTTAAAGACTTCAAGTTACAGAGAATTCACCATTTACACTAGTTTAAACCTGACTTTTATTTGTAATCTATACTCTTGTAGTTTTCATCACCTGCAGCTTGGCTTCAGCAGAGTTTGGTACCTAAGATGGGATCCACAAAAATCCAGAACACTGAACAAGGAGCACTCTAAGCTACCCAATTAAGAAAAGCTGAGGAGAGGTATGTGGCCTAACCTGCACCCCTGAAACAGGGTCTGAGCCAGTGGGATTCACAACTGTGAATCCTTTCCTGGAGTTAGACACCTGCAGTTTTTTTTTTTTTTTTTTTTTTTGCAAAGAATGATGGTGACAGTGCTGGTGCCCCCCAGTGGTTAGAGCATTCACCTACAACATGGGAGACGTAGGTATAAACCCTACTCTGACTGATATAGGGCACTCCCACATCCCAGGTAAGTGCCCCAATCACAGGATTAACAGTTAAAAGGGGGACACCAGTAGCACTACATCTTCATCTTTTGTGGGGGGTTAGGCATGCTTTGTGCACACCTACCAGCTCATGCCCCACAGGCAAGATAGGTGAGGCATTGCCACGTTTCAGGATCCCACTGGAAGTTAGTCATGAGATAGGTACCTGTGTGCTAGGCAGCTATTTGCATATCCAGCTGGAAACCACATGGCAGAAATATGGATGTCTCGGGGACTTTACCAATGGAAACTTAGGTGCCTGCAGAGTTAGACAACAACTGAGTGGGAATTTTGAGGATCTCAATTTGGACTTAGGTGGCTAAAATGGCAGTAGACACCTAAATCCCTGTGAGGATCTAGACCATAGAGCTTTATCAGTGCCTTCATATACAGAAAATGATAGACCAATATTTTCAAACTTAGTAAACTAAACTTGCACATCTAACTTCATATTTAGGCATTGAAATAAACTGTCCGATTTGCAAAGGCGCACAGAGTACCCACAACCCCCAGTGAAGTCACAGGGAACTAGAAGATCTCAACACCTCTGAAAATCAGACTTTTTTTATGTCTAACTACTGCTTTATAGGCTTAATTAATATACTTGAGTTGAAAATATGGGGGGGGGGGCGTAGTTAGCTGTCCCCCATAAGCACAATGTTCTGTTCTCAAAGAGACCAAGATGCTGAGTTGGCTTGTAAAGAAAGAGGGGGTTTCAGACCAATCAGGGTTAAAGGAAATAGAATTTAATAATTATCCTCATATAGAGAAAGAAACCAAAACAAAGATTACCATACTTAGTAATATAAGGTCTTAACTCCAATTGATGTGACTCTCACTAGCCATCTCTGAACAGGAACTTCTCTATGTTCTTTTGCCTTGAGGTTTCTTTTTAGTTCCCGCTTCTTGTATTTCTGAGTTCTATGTGTCTACCTGCTGCACCTTTTGTCTCCAGCAGAGCCTGGCGAATCTGGCTCTTCCAGGCATTAGTAACTACCAACCATTAGCTTTTGCCCAGGAGTATGCATTTGCCTATTTGTCCTGTGACGTTGCACTCTATATGATTTTATGAAAATATGCTAATGAGTATGAATATAATGTAACTGGAATATGCTTCATGCAAAAGATCTCTTGTAAGCTATCATTACAAAGCTTATAATCTACTGATGTGGTCATCATATTTGTATAAATGTATCACTCTTGTATCTGAAACTAGAAATATGAAATATAACTCTGAAGGCTTATTGTAATTATGCAAAGTGTGGGCCATTAATGGTGGTTTGGAACCTTGATGGCTCCCATTAACCAATTGACTGTGGCAGGCCTTCCTGTGAGTCAGGCTGGGAGGAATGAAGGCTTGGGGTCTTACAGTGACATGTGATCATGTCATCTGAACTGGAATCCATCTTTAACCTGGTGTTTTTCCATTGAGAAGGCGGGGTGGAAACCCAGAGGGACAAAGGATTCCCGCCTTATGCAAAATATATATAAGTGGGTGGAACAGAACAAAGTGGCAGCCATCATGAGAAATCCCCTAGCTACCACCTGAGCTGGAACAAGGGCTGTACCAGGGAAAGGATTGTGCCCAGACTAGGAAGGTGTCCAGTCTGTGAAAGAAACTTATTGAAACATCTCTGAGGGTGAGATTTTATCTGTATTCAGTTTTATTACTGTATTAGACTTAGATTTGCATGTTTTATTTTATTTTACTTGGTAATTCACTTTGTTCTGTCTGTCACTACTTGGAACCACTTAAATCCTACTTTCTGTATTTAATAAAATCACGTTTTACTTATTCATTAACTCAGAGTATGTATTAATACCTGCGGGGGGGGAGAGGGGGGGCAAACAGCTGTGCAGAGGGCGAACAATTTATGAGTAAAACAGATTTATTTGGGGTTTAGACCCGATTGGGAGTTGGGCATCTGAGTGTTAAAGACAGGAACACTTCTGTAAGTTGCTTTCAGTGAAGTCTGCAGCTTTGGGGCACGTGGTTCAGACCTGGGTCTATGTTGGAGCAGACTGGGTGCTGGACTCCCAGGCTGGCAGGGAAAGCAGAGGCAGAAGTAGTCTTGGCACATCAGTTGGCAGTTCCCAAGGGGGTTTCTGTGATCCAACCTGTCACATGTTCTTTTCCTAGTTTTCTTGGAATGATGCATAGATACTAGATAGATCATTGTATTACCTTTCTCTGTTCATTTATATCACATTCACAGCACACAAAACAAGAAAACCCAGAACAGGAGCAAGAACTGAATCTCAAAGGGAAAAACAAACAAGCAAACAAAATTCCAGATTGACTCTTAAAGACACAAGCCATCCTGTTGTGTCTGTAAGTTTTTGATCAGTGTCCCTGGGATGAATTGGACATTTCCCTGTGTTCCTGAACTCATTTTGTAGTTACACACCATGCTCTAAGTCAGAAGAAAGAAGTGAGGGAACTCCGGCAAGTCTGATCTGGGGAGGATGTCACAGTGATATGGCAAAGTAGGAGTGAGCACGGCTGTACCAGACTGATCAGACCTTTGAATTAACAGCTGTTTCCTTTCTCTCGGGTTATATTTCCATTTCATTCTTTCAAGCTGTGCCTTACTTTCTGCCTTTTGAAGTGAAACAGTAAGAACATTTTACTTCAGAAAAAGCACTGGTGTTATTGCTCAGCTCCTGTTACGGGGGGAAAAAATGTCAAGAGTTCATTTCTTCTGAGTCCCTGCTCACACAATACAGTGGATCAACACAGGACATTGCTATTAACAGAAAATCCCATAGCTTTTATTAGGCTCCCAAGAGAATTATGAAAGCATTGGCTATGCCAAAAGTTTTAAGCCTGATTTTCATAAGTACTGAGCACCAGCACATCCCACTGAAGTCAATGTGAGCTGCAGACAATTGGTGCCTTTAAAATCAGGCTATAGATGCTGAAAGGTGGTCACCTAAAAAAATATTCACGTATAGCAATATGTTGTCAGTTTCATAGGTACTGAGCACCTAAGGCTCACATTGAAACCGAGGACATTTATTTAGGTACCTAAATATGAATTTAGGAGCCTAACTTTGGGCATGTAGATTAGAAATATTTTGTGTAGGCGCTGCTAGATTCACTTTTCTGCCTCATCAAAGTCTTGTCATTATACCTAAAGGAAATAATATTAAACTCAATATCTTTTCTTTGGGACATCTACTTCTGTCTGATGTAGTTGACTTTCAAGGGACTGGTGGATGCTCAGCTTCTCTGAACAAAAGCCACCTAGTTCAGTGCCTAAAAATAAAGAAGCAGTGGGCCCATGCACCCTATTTATACTTTATAATTTGTTGCTACATTATTGCTGGCAGGAAATCTCCAAATACTGCTTCCCACAAGTTTTTTATTACCTTTCCTTCTATTTCTAACCCACCTATATTCTGAATGATTTCCTCTGCCTAAAATTATATTAAGCTCAAGAGCGACACCTTAAAGGAGTTTCATTTTTAGCAATGCTGAGCACCCACCTTTCAAAAACGGTCTCAAGTTGGGTACCTAAAAATGGAAATCATCAGTCAGTTTTGAAAATGACTTATGATGAGCGGGATGGTAATAATTTATTTGTACTCAAAACCGCCCATCAAGTCAAACATAAATAGCTTTATAATGAAGTAATGCCAGTGCTATTTTTAGCCACTTACTCAGACATCTCCCAGTCAGGGATGCCAAGACTTTTAAGTGGTGCTGGAGTGCCATGGGAAGATTCATGACCAGAGGACTTATTCTGTAGCCTCTCATCTTCAACTGACATCACAAATCATTGTCAGTGTCAGAAGCTACAGTGGAGAGTCGCATTATTTACTAGGCTGCTGTAAAACATCACCCAGTATTTTCATAAACTACATGGTAAATCAGGGTAACGCTACAGTGTTATTTCACAATAACACAGTAAATAACCAGTGTCATCACCATAAATCTGTACCTCCAGCAGCAGCCGTATCATCATCAGTGACTTTGATATTAAAACTCAATTCTAAATTTTAATGCTAAAAATGTTCTTGGAATTCAGGCTCACTCAGTATCTAGTAACAATATTTCCAGCTATTCAATGAAAATGAGTTCTGACTAAATAGTGGAAAAGGGGAAGTTTAAATACTTGATAGCAGTTATAGTCCAGACACTATATTTTCTTGTTTTGAAACAAATGTGTTCAGGGGCATCGTCCCATACTGCTGTTTTATTATCCTTTAAGTATTCTTCCACACAAGAGGCAGGCAGTATCCAGCTACCAAGTTTTGATCACAACAGCCAAGTTTATATTTCTCAGCTCTGGACCTCTGTGGGAGCTTCTAGAAGAATTAGAGGAAGCAAACGGAGAGATAGGAGACAGATAATTCTGGATAGCCCACTTTTCTGCTCTACATTACATTATGCCTTGCTGGGATACTAGTAATTATATCTACACTACTGGAAAAGAGTTATTAACCTTAGCTCAGGTAAGGTAGCCAAGATGTAATGACTCTTTCATGTTTGATATTCTGATGTGTTTATCAAATATGGTACATAAAACACCCACCCACTTCACAGAAGAAGCTTTTAACCAATAGGATGATCCTTTTCAAAAATCTTCTGTTTTTTTCTGTTTCTCAGACAGCCAATAAGGGTTTTTTTGGAGTAATACCAGCCACATTCTCACTGACATTCTATATGTCATCCTTTGAAATCCATAAAATGTGACAAAATATCCCATTAAAAAGTCAGGACTCCTGAAGTCTTGTTTTTCCTATTTTGACATTATATGTTTTATTGATGGATAACTTTTGCTTCTCCATCCGTTCCAGCAAATAAAAAGTATATAGTGCTTTCAAGCAATTACTTCCTGTTTCAATTTGTGTATAAATAAATTGTGTTCCTTCTGTGGAGCCTGAAAATGCATACTTTTACTGAATGTTTTTTTTGTATTGTTTTGTTTTGTTTTTTTCAGATTTTGAAAAGGCTGAAAATGTTTAATGCTGTCATCAATACTGGCTCCACTTGGCACACTGATTTGCTCTTGAAGCTTTGCTAGTATATTGGCTGCTTTTTCGCAGCCTGCAAACATGTTGCTGTGCAAGCAACAACAACAACAACCAAAAAAACAGTGAATTTTGCTCCTTTGTCAGTTTCACAAAGTTGGGCGGGGAAAGGGGAAGCAGCTATGGATGATGCAGGTTTTGCACACACAAAAAAAAATCATAAAAATTAACTGCAGGGTTTGTTTTTTTGTTTTGCTTTTTAAATGAAAATCTAATTCTGTATCATTAAGTTTAAATTAACTAAACTACACATTCTCTGTGGTGGAAAGGTCAAGAGATTGAGTTGATTATATTTTTCAGAAGCTCAAGAGTTTTAATATGATTTTTTTCTCTCTAAGTGCACTAAACCATGGAAGAGGTGGTATCTGCAACAAATTTTATTTTAACACATACGGAAGAAAGGAATTAGGCAAAAAGAGAGGAATTGGTTCATACCTCTTCTAACTGGTTTCATAAAAATGTATATGATATTGTTATTTTATTTTTAAAAGGTGGTATACATGGGAAATTAAGGCAGAAAGTTATTGGGAAAGAAAGTAAAAGCAATAGTGTCTGGGATATGGGGACTGTGGGCCTATGCGAACACATAATATAATCCCTTCTACCCTCCTCCATCTTTCCTCTTCTCACTCCTATTGCTTGTAAAAGCTACTGTCAAATCTTTAAGACAGATGTAGTAACAGGAGTGCTGGAAACTCCTGAGAAGTGTGTGTGTGGGTGGGTGGGTGCTACCAGCACCCAAATAGTAACACTGCCCGCCCTTCCCCTCAAAACACTGCCCCCACTCTGCCTCTTCCTCTGAGGCTCCACCCTCCACTCGCTTCTCTCAATTCCTTCCATCCCATGTCGCTCATCCTTCAGGCAGGAAAAAAATGGGAGGTCATAGTCGTCCCACTTTTAAAAGTGATGAGACCATGGGCCCCTGGCCCGCCTGTAGTAACAGTGTGTGGGGGTGTGTGTGTGACTGTCTGGCACATTGGGTTGCAAACACCACTGCTGACCGGGCCGCTAAAAGTCCAGTCGGTGGAGCAGCGGGGCTAAGGCCCTGGCTCTGTGCAGCTCCCGGAAGCGACCAGCCTGTCCCTATGGCCCCTACACGCAGATGCGATTAGGGAATCTCCATTCGCTTCCCCCGCCCTGAGCGCTGCCTCTGCAGCTCCCATTGGCCAGGAACCGCGACCAATGGGGACTGCAGGGAAAGCACTTGTGGGTGCGGGCAGCGTGCACTGTGCAGCGCTGCCTGGCCGTGCCTCTGCCTAGGGGCTGGACATGGCAGATGCTTCTGGGAGCAGCACGGAGCCAGCGCAGGCAGGGAGCCTGCTTTAGCCCTGCTGCACCGCTGGCCAGGAGCCGCCTGAGGTAAGTGCTACCCCAACCGCCCTGCCCCAGGTCAGAATCCCTCCCGCACCCTAACTCCCTCCCAGACCCTGCACTTCCACTCACACCCCAATGCCTTGCCCCACGTGATACCCGCTCCTGCACCCATACACTCTCCCAGAGCCTGCATCCGACACCCCCTCCTGTACCCCAGACCCCTGCCCCAGCCATGACTCCCCTCCCAGAGCCCACACCCTCTCCCACACACCAAGCTCCTGCCCCATCCCAGAGCCCCCTCCCAGACCCTGAACCCATCATTTCTGGCCCCAGCCCAGAGCCCACCCATGCCCAGCTGGAGCCCTCACCCCCTCCCACATCCCAACCCTCTGCCCCAACCCAGTGAAAGTGAGTGAGGGTGGGGGAGAGCGAGCGACAGAGGGAAGGGTAGGGGCCTCAGGACAGGGGTGGGGAAAGGGTGCTCAGTTTTGTACAATTAGAAAGTTGGTAACCCTACAGTGGCAAATATGAAAATGGTACAAAATACATAGAAACAGAAATAAAACAGACACAGAAATTTCTACGTAGGAAAGATGGGAAGTGTGGCAAGAGACCATCCTGGCTTAACTAGGAGATCTTCAATAATCTGAAACTCAAAAAAGAGTCCTACAAAAAGTGGAAACTAGGTCAAATTACAAAGGATGACTATAAACAAATAACACAAGTATGTAGGGCCCAACTTAAGAAAGCCAAGCCACAAAACGAGATCAAACTAGCTAGAGACATAAAGGATAACAAGAAAACATTCTACAAATATATTAGAAGCAAGAGGAAGACGGAGGACAGAGTAGGCCCACTATTCAATGTGGAGGGGGGACAATAACAGAAAATGTGGTGTCGTCACATGTTTGGCTGTGTGTATGTGTTTTCGGTGTGCTGTTCCAGATAGTTGGCACAGTAGACCTCAGTTGAATTGCCCAATAACCACAGACTCGGTTCGTAGCGAAGGGACTTGGTCAGGTTTATTGTCAACAAAGCACAGTCCTAATGTCATGCCTCAGTGGTTACAGGTACACTAACACATGTATGTCTGTTGCAATGGACTAATTCAGTTAATGGTGGGACTTTCCATTATCCCATATGCCAAACAATGACACTCCCTCTGAGCTACCTTTTTATACACATGTCTAGGTGCCACCCTCTAATGTATCTAGTTGCCACCCATTACCTTGTACATGTTGGTTTGATCAAAACATCTCTATCCATCACACTGTCATCCTGACCTTAACTTTAAGATGGGTCAGCATGTTCCCGTTATCTTTGGGGAATGTGTTGGTATTGAGGTGTTCTGGTACCATCCTTCTGAAAAGTGTTTCTGTGTATGTTCTTGTGCCTAGCACTACTTAGGAATATGTGTTTTTGCAATATCAGCCCTGTTCTTGCCAGGTTCTGTGAGCAGGGTCTGCCTCTCGTTCGCAGCCTGACTTTGCTTTATATTATCAAAGCCACTACTTTAGCCCGGGCTTCAGGCCTCTGATACAAGGGCTCTGATACCAGGCTTATGTTTCAGGCCATCTTCCTACTACATATGGAAATGGCAGAAATTAAATGACTTTTTTGTTTCACCAAAAACCTTAGTAGCCATTGGACATATAGCATAGTGAATGCCAGTGAAAATGAGGTAGGATTAGAGGATAAAATAGGGAAAAGACAAGTTAAAAATTACTTAGACAAGTAAGATGTCTTCATATAACCAGTGCCTGATGAAATACATCCTAGAATACTCAAGGAGCTGGCTGAAGAGATATTTGAGCCATTAGTGATTATCTTCAAAAAGTCATGGAAAACAGGAAAGATTACAGAGGACTGGAAAAGGGCAAATATAGTGCCTGTCTATAAAAAAGGGAAATAAGGACAACCCATGAAATTACAGACCAGTCAGCTTAGCTTCAGTACCCAGAAAGATACTGAAGCAAATAATTTAGCAATCAATTTGCAAAGTCCTAGAAGATAATATGGTGATAAGTAACAGTCAGCATGGATTTGTCAAGAATAAATCATGTCAAACCAACTAATAGCTTTCTTTGACTGGGTAACAAGCCTTGAGGATGGAGGGAAGCAGTATATGTGGTATATCTTTTCTTTAGTAAGGCTTTTGATACTGTCTTGCATGACCTTCTCAAAAACAAACTAGTGAAATACAAACTAGCTGGAGCTACTATAAGGTGGGTGCCTACTGGTATCAAAACTGTTCCCAGAGAGTAGTTATCAGTGATTCACAGTGAAGCTGGAAGGGCATATCAAGTGGAGTTCCACAGGAATCAGTTCTGGGTCCAGTTCTGTTCAATATCTTCCTCTGATGATACCAGTATCAAAAGATGATACTAAGCTGGGAGGGGTTGCCAGTGATTTGGAGGATAGGATTAAAATTCAAAATGATCTGGACAAACTTGAAAAATGCTCTGATTAAATAGGATGAAATTCAGTAAGGACAAATGCAAAATACTCCACTTAGGAAGGAACAATCATGTGCACATATACAAAATGGGAAATGACTGCCTAGGAAGGAGTACTGCGGAAAAGGATCTGGGGGTCATAGTGGATCACAAGCTAAATATGAGTCAGGGTAACACTGTTGGAAAAAAAGCAAACATCATTCTGGGATGTATTAGCAGGAGTGTTGTAAGAAAGACATGAGAGGTAATTCTTTTGCTCTACCCTATGCTGATTAGGCCTCAACTGGAGTATTGTGTCCAGTTCTAGGTACTACATTTCACGAAATATGTGGATAAATTGGAGAAAGTCCAGAGAAGGGCAACAAAAATGAAAACATGACCTATGAGGGAAGATTGAAAAAACTGGGTTTGTTTAGTCTGGAGAAGAGAAGACTGGGAGGGGATATAACAATTTTCAAGTATATAAAAGGTTGTTACAAGGAGGAGAGAGAATTTTTTTTCTCCTTAACTTCTGAGGAGAGGACAAGAAACAATGGGCCTAAATTACAGCATGGGCGGTTTAGGCTGGACATTAGGAAAAATGTCTTACTTGTCAGGGTAGTTAAGCACTGGAATAAATTGCCTAGGGAGGTTGTGGAATCTAAGTCAATGGAGATTTTTAAGAGCAGGTTAGACTAATGCCTGTCAGGGATGGTCTAGACAATACTTAGTCCTGCCATGAGTGCAGGGGACTGGACTAGATGACCCCTCAAGGTCCCTTCCAGTCCTACGATTCTATGATTCTATGAAAACACAAATGCAGAAATGGCATCTATATTATTTCTTATTGTTTATATTACATTTCTTCCCCTTTCAGTTAAACCTCTCACTTACTGTGCTGAAGTTTCTCTGTTTCCTTTACCCCTGACTCTGTCAATTCCTGAGTTACTACCACAGAAAGAGCAAATGAATGCTCAAAGTCAAAAGCAAACAGGAGCAGAGGAGCAGCTGAGATGGCTGCGTGCAGCACTAATGTTGCTGACACTACGAACCTAGGGCCTGAGCCTAGCTCGAGAACTTTGGCTAACAATGGGAAGGTCTATTTTGGATTGATCAGGCTGCAACCTTCTAACTAAATACAGATGAAAAGTATTATGCTGGTCACTTCTCCTACCCAAGCATCCAGAAACAGTTGAGGATGTAACAAGATCCTAGAGGCTGAGAGCCAGTGTAACAAAGACCAGGCAGACCAAACTTCCACTAATATTTTCAGTTGTTCCCCCCCAAAGGTTAACCTTCCCTCAGACTTTTACAGATGAGTCTCAAACAACTAGCCCTATTCCTAACTCAAACCTCTATTAGACATTGGTGTCCAGATCCTCAAAGGTATTTAGGTATCCACCCCCCACTGATTTCAATGGGAAGTAGGCACCTAAATACATTTGGGGATCTGGGTTTGGGGAATTTTGCTCCCTCCATAGACTCTTTATGCAAGAATCAGTCACTCTCCACATTCTAGCTACTTCTTTCCTTTCCTTTCTTGCAGGCCAGCAATATACTGTGTTGATCTCTGAGGATGACGCCAGCACATGCCCCTATGTTTTTTTGTCGCATTCTGGGGAAATGACGTAATTTCCTGCTTCTCCACTCAGTCACACCAGCTTTACACCATTATGGACCCATTAACATCAGTAGAGTACATTGGTGTAAAACTGGTGTGATGGAATGGAGAAGCAAGCCCAATATATAGGAGTCCGATTTTTTCTGCAGGCCTTTTTGAAAACAGCAAATTCTGCAATACTAAAAACTCCAAAGAGGCTAGATCCCCAGCTGGTGTAAACTGATATAGCTTTATTTTCTTCAATGGAATATGGTGATTTACACCACTGGCCCTAAATGTTTATTGCTTTGAAGTAAATAACATTTAATAGATACTTTAAATGTTATTTAAATTACTACAGTTCCAAACTGCAGCTAGTAAACCCTGTAGTTCTACATTGCCTTCCTAATGCTAGCTCTTAACTATAAACCCAAAGAGATGATTTTGCCTCTTCCGCTGTTTTATGTCATTGTGTTTGATGGTGGCAAGTGCTTTAGTAGAGCTACATCAATGTTAACAATGCCAAAATCAGACATTTTCACAAGCCTAGAATAGATGTGCATTTTAGTCCTCCATAGTAATGTTTGTATATTTAATTAAAATTAAAATGGATTAGTTAATTGAATTAATATTTAAATAGGAGCTGTTACAGTATTTAATGAGGACAACAGGACTAGCCTCACCATTGTAATTAAATTACTAGGGACTTCTATTTCTCACTGTAGTTACACAATATTTGTCTCAATAATAGATTAATTCTGTGACATTATCACTTCTTTTTTTTTAATAGTAAAAATACCTGCCATTCTGATGCTTCTCTGTGCTGTTTTGATAGCTTTCTGTATTCTGTTTTCTATATGGACTGACCATTCTCTTTGTCTGCCATACACTAACTGGAACTTTAAAGAGAGAAGAACAAACAGTATGGAAATAAGAGTGTGGGATAATGTGCCATGTTACAATAGCACATAATATTGTAAAAGTATAATGCACAAAGTATATTAGGCAGAAAAATTTAATATCTTATGTTGGTGACAAAGATTAGAGAGAAACATTGTAATGAAACAGATCCATTTCCACAACAAACATGAAGAAGCATCTCTGTATCTCAGAGAGCTATGCTTGCAATTTTTTTCCTGGGTTTACTCTTATAAACCATATTGTCTTTATTGAAGTCAGTAATAAATAGCCAAATAAAATGTATGAAACACTTTCAATATATTTTTGCCTTTGTGATATTTTATTAATACAACTATTTATGGAATAGGCTGTTTGCAATGTGATTAGTTTTGACTTTTGCCAGTATTTTTGTCTTGAAGCCATGAGCTGATTAATTTAACCTCAATAGATTCATTTCTTTTAAAAATGGACAGATTTCACTTTGTTTTCTTGCACAGTTACAGAGATATTATACTGTTAATTTAATATTGTGGAGGGTCTCTGGATAGTGAAACTAATGTGGTTCCACTGGGTAATTGGGGTAACAGGATTTGTGGGGATTGGGCAGAACAGGGGGTACATACTCAGAGCATGAAGGGATGGGTGGGGTCAGAAAAATGTGAAGGACAAAAGTAGCAGATCATCGCACACTGTCCCCTCATCCACAGTGGTGGGCTATAGTAGGCTAGTGCATCCTCAGAGCAGCTCTGTACCTGCTCTGCTGGTAGGAGGAGGGGGGATTCTTTTCCACTAACCTCTCCCATGGAACTGCCCAATATAGTTAGGGCTCCATATGAGAGGATTTGTGCCTTAGAGAACTCTTTTTTCTTGATTAAAATACAGTGGCTCAGATTGTCCTTTCCACTATTGTGAAAGCATTGTGCAATTATCTGTTCCCCTAAAAGGAAGTAGTGCTGCATCCCTATCACCACCATCCCTTGTCCCAGAGACCCCAGAGATATCCCACAAAATTATTCTGCAAAATTTTGAGTTAGTACTGTGGACAGGAGGAGGGTGGAGTAGAGGAATGGTCATACATTGTAGCTGTTCTTAGATATCCTAGTGGTAGTTAATGCTTCTTAATATCACATTGTCTTTTCCTATGTGCCTTCTGCATATGTTGCAGGGACACTCTGTAACATGGTGGGTTTTAGCACCCAGTGGAGTTCAGTACAGAGGCAGGAGGCTTGCATTGTTTTGGGGGTTATTTACATTCTCTGGGACATTAGTCAGAGAGCTGTTTTCTGTGTTTGGAGTTCATGTGAGTGCAACAGCAACTGGAGGCACAGAAGAGAGAGAGAGAGGGAGAGAGAAAAAAGTTATTTCCTCTGAGCTAGATTGACTGAATTTGTTATCTAATCAGGCCATTTTGGGCTGCTTGCGACTGAAGAATTGGATGGGAAGTTGGTAGAATTTATTTAAGTGAAATTCCACTGTGCTAGAATGGTAGTAATTTAAACATATAATTTGGCCTTTTGTGGGTCTTTCCATTTTGTAGTTATATCAGTAGAAGAAAATAGTTAAATTTTCTTTAAGCTGTTGGAGGATTCAGTTTGTCTTTGTTAGGGAACAGAGTTAGTAGGTGGTTTTATCATTAAAGGAAGTTTATTCTGAACTTTTCTGAAACTGTTTATGCTTGAGACCTTCAACACCCTAATAAAGAGACCACAAGCAGACACCATCAGACTGCAAAATACAGCAATTTATAAGGGTGAGATTAAAAATATATATTAGCTGGAACATAATACTGAGGTTTTTTTTTTTTAGGGTTGTCGATTAATCGCAGTTAACTCACGCAATTAACTCAAAAAAATTAATGACAATTAATCACAGTTTTAATTGCACTGATAAACAATAGAATAGCAATTGAAATTTAATAAATATTTTGGATGTTTTTCTACATTTTCAAATGTATTGATTTCAATTACAACTGAGAATACAAAGTGTACAGTGCTCACTTTATATTTATTATTGATTACAAGTATTTGCACTGTAAAAATGATAAACAAAAGAAAGAGTATTTTTCAATTCACTTCATATAAATACTGTAGTTCAACCTCTTTATTGTGAAAGCACTACTTACAAATGTAGATTTATTTGTTACATAATTGCACTCAAAAACAAAACAATGTAAAACTTTAGAGTCTACAAGTCCACTCAGTCCTACTTCTTGTTCAGCCAATCTCTAAGAGAAACAAGTTTATTTACATTTACGGGAGATGTGCCTGCTTCTTATTTACAATGTCACCTGAAAGTGAGAACAGACGTTTGCATGGCACTTTTGTAGCCAGCATTGCAAAGTATTTACATGCCAGATATGTGACAAAACACAAAGAAGGTACCAATGTGAGATTTCTAAAGATAGCTAGAGAACTCAACTCAAGATTTAAGAATCTGAAGTGCCTTCCAAAATCTGATGTGGAGCATGCTTTCAGAAGTCTTAAAAGAGCAACACTCCAATGTGGAAACTATAGAACCCGAACCACCAAAAAAGAAAATCATCCACGATGGTGATATCTGACTCAGATGATGAAAATGAACATGCGTTGGTCTGCACTGCTTTGGATCGCTATCGAGTAGAACCCATAATCAGCATGGACACATGTCCTTTGGAATGGTGGTTGAAGCACGAAGGGATATATGAATATTTTGCACATCTGGCACATAAATATCTTGCAACGCCAGCTACAACAATGCCATGTGAATGCCTGTTCTCACTTTCAGGTGACATTGTAAACAAGAAGCGGGCAGCATTATCTCCAGCAAATGTAAACAAACTTGTTTGTGTGAGTGATTGGCTGAACAAGAAGTAGGACTGATTGGACTTTTAGGCTCTAAAATTTTACATTGTTTTATTTTTGAATGCAGTTATTTTCTGTACATAATTCTATATTTGTAAATTCAACTTTCATGGTAAAGAGATTGCACTATAGTACTTGCATTAAGTGAATTGAAGAATACTATTTCTTTATTTTTACAGTGCAAATATTTATAATAAAAATAAATATAAAGTGAGCACTGTACACTTTGTATTCTGTGTTGTAATTGAAATTGATATATTTGAAAATGTGGAAAACATCCAAAAATATGTATATAAATAATATTCTATTATTGTTTAATAGCCCATTTAATCATGATTAATTATTTTAATTGCTTGACAGCCCTAGTTTTTTTTTTTTTAATGTAAGGAGTGGGTGGGATCCTCTGATCCAGCTGAGTTGTGCTTAATGCCCCTGATCCTGGTATCAGGAGGGCTGGTTAGGCCACCTCACAACTTAGAGCAGTCTCAGGGCTCCTCTATCTTGCATGTGGCTCCTTGGGGATCCCAGAACACTTACAACAGCCGGAGATTGCCAGAGTAAAGGCCATGCTTCCTTTCTCCCATTGAAATCCCATGTGCGGGGCGGTATAGTATCCCCTATGCTATACCAACTCTACACCATCTTGGCCAGGGATGGCCAAATTGTGGCTCACAAACCACATGCAGCTCTTTTACAGTTAAAGTGTTGCTCGCAGAGCCCTTCACACCTCCCCTCTCCCCCATTCTCCACCTATCAGACTTGGGCGGGGAGAGCTCTGCCCTACAGTAGGGTAGTGGGTCTCAGGGCTTCTGCCCAGCAGGAGAGGAGCTCTTGGGGCTTCTGATCAGTGCACCTGCCAGGGCTCAGGATTTCAGAATCCCCTCCTGCTGAAGCCCAAATCCCCGAGACCCCACCCCCACCCACCAGGCAGAAGGCCTGAGACACCCTCCACTTCCCCACTGGGTAGGAGCCCCAGAAGGTGTGCCCAGCTCTCAAACTTCTGAATATTATCATATGCGGCTCAACGGGTCAGTAACTTTGGCCACCCCGATCTAGGCATTTGTCCTACACTTGGGGAATCCCCCAGAGTATGATTTAGCTAATATTATGGACCTTTGTGCCACCAGAGAATTGGAAATAGGCCATGGCTGGACTGAGGGTCTGGCCCCTTTTTTATAAAAAGGAAAAGGAAACAGAAATTTTGAACCTAATATACCTGTTTAAAGAGGGAGCCATAAGATATTCCAGAATGCATTATTTCATGTGCTACTAGTGCTGCTCTGGGCCTGAGACACAAGGTGGTAACCTGATACCCTGCTACAAACATGATTGGGCAACATGATAGGCAGTGTGGACACAGTTCAGCCATATTTGTTGTAACTAGGTCAGACAAGAGAGTCTCAAAATGGTACTGACAACATAGTTTATGTAAAGTCTAGAGAGCTTTTGGGCTTGATTTAGCAACCTTTGCGCAACCCAAATTGCTTTTGGCTTTCACTCCTTAGAACATGTATTTCTCCAAGCATATTCTAGCAGCTATTATAGGTGGGGCTGTTAGCACTGCCTATTATTAAAGTTGCTCAACAATTCCCATTATAAGACCTTATTTTCAGTTGTTTATAAGTTTGCTGAAGTTTAAACATTTGGGCTGAAATTATCCATGCTGGGTGAAAAATTCAGCCAAAACAGTTCACCCATTTCTGAGAACAAGACTAAGGGAAAATATGCTGCTTGTCCATATTTTTAAAAAAACAAACAAACAAAAACTTGCCACCTTTTCTTTGAAATGCTTTTGTGCGTCCATGCTTTCAAGCAGGAACTTGAAATTTGGCAGAAGTGGGGTGACTGGCCTTTGTGATTGGTGCTGGCCCCATGAAAATCCACACCAAAGTTGGCCAAGGTGTAGGCCTTTGAAAAATCATAGATTGCACATGCTCAGTAGAAACTTCCAAAGTTTTAGCAGTTTAAAGTCTTTGAAGGTTCCATTCACACTGGGCATGCTCTAGCCCAGGGCTAATCACAACTATCCCAGCCATTGCTGCCCTGGGCCAGGCAGGGCCAGCTCTGGACATCTGAACTGACAGGAGCCTATCTCTCTTGTGCTTCCAGTGACCCTCCTGCTGGGTCCGGGCAGTGTGGAGGAGGAAACTGCCTGATTTGAATGCAGATGGGACATGAGTCAGTCTGGGAGAAGTAGATTGGGAAAAGGAGCCTGGGGTGTAGGGGGGTGAGCCTGGGACTGGAGTTGGCAGGAAAGAGAGGGAAACTGTGTCTGGGAGTTGAGATGGGGAGAAGACTGGAAATGGCTGGTCAAGAAGCTGAGGACTGGGACCAGGGGGCAGAGAGTAGGACTGGCTGGGGAAGGAAACTGGGACAGGGAACCGGGGTGGAGCCTGGGAACTGGAGTACGAGGGGAAAGGACTACAGCTGTCTGGACAATAAGACAGTCCTTTTTCTTCTTTAACCATGAGTCCATCCTTTCTCCTCCAGCAACACTCTGTCTCATTCACTACATGCCCTCTAACTTCTGCAACAAATGAGACAGGGCCCTATGAGCAGGTCTCCTTCATTACACACCCTTGATTCATTCCCAGAGCAGATCCAACCTGTGCACTGAATGATGCAAGGATCATGCAAAACAGATAGTATGTGATCATGTAAATAAATACTGTATCAATGCATATGCACAAGGAGGCTGAATTAGGTTGCACAAGCAACCTTATTTCTGGCATTTCCTAAGTTTTGAGTGCTTGTCTTTGAAACCTTAATGTCATTTTAACATAGCTTTGTGTGTAACATAGCTATAGCACAGGGGTCGGCAACCTATGGCCCCCGCTCTCTCTGGCGGGGGCAGGGGGCTGAAGCAAGCTTGGTCCTGCCAGCTGCTGCTGTACGGCAGGCTCTGCTGGCAGCCAAGCTTCCCCCTCCCCCGCCTCTTCCCCCAGCGTGCTGCGTCGAGCCGCGCCTCCTCTCCCTCCCTGCTGCCGATGGCCCTTGCGAGGGAGGGGAGAAGAGCAGCCCCAGCGCCCTCGCTGCTCAGACCAGTAAGGAGGCGGAGAAGAGGCAGGGGGAAGGGGGGTAGGAGCGGGGCATATCCCTCCAGCCCCCTGCCGTGAGCCGCTCAGGGGGCAGGGGCCTGGGAGAACCTCCCTGATCCCAGCCCACCCCCCCCAAGCCCTCTGCCCTGACCTCTGCACCCCCTTGCACTCCAGCCCCCTGCATCCCCCCCACGACCCCATCCCTGATTCCAGCACCCTCCACACATACCCAGCCCCCCACACACTCCCTGCCCTGACTCCTGCACTCCCCACACCCCCTACCCTGACTCCTGCACTCCCCACACATACCCAGCCCCCCCACACCCCATGCCCTGACTCCTGCACTCCCCACACCCCCTACCCTGACTCCTGCACTCCCCACACATACCCAGCCCCCCACACACCCCATGCCCTGACTCCTGCACCCCCTCACATGCCCTTAGCCCTCTGCCCTGAGTCCTGCACCCTCCACACATACCCAGCCCCCCCACACCCCATGCCCTGACTCTTGCACCCCCCACATCCCCACCCCCCACCCTGAGCACCAGGTTGGCAGCGGGCTGAGTGGGGCCGGCGGCTGGGACTCCAGCTGGCAAGGGGCCAGCAGCCAGAACCCCAAACCGGCAGCGGGCTGAGCGGGGCCGGCAGCCAGGACCCTGGCTGGCAGGAGCCAGTGGACAGAACCCCTGACCGGCAGCGGGCTGAGCCGCTCAGCCCGCTGCCGGTCTGGGGTTCTGGCTGCCGGCCCAGGGTTCTGGGTGCCGGCCCCTTGCCAGCTGGGGGCCCAGCCACCAGCCCCGCTCAGCCCGCTGCCAACCTGGGGTTCTGGCTGCCGGCCCCTTGCCAGCTGGGGTTCCGGCCACAGGCCCCACTCAGCCCGCTGCCGGCCTACGTGAACGGAACCCCAGGCTGGCAGCGAGCTGAGCAGGCCGGCGGCTTATGATCAGCATTTTAATTTAATTTTAAATGAAGCTTCTTAAACATTTTGAAAACCTTGTTTACTTTACATACAACAGTAGTTTAGTTATATTATATATAGACTTATAGAGAGAGACCTTCTAAAAAACATTAAAATATATTACCGGCATGCTAAACCTAAAATTAAAGTGAATAAATGAAGACTCGGCACACCACTTCTGAAAGGTTGCCGACCCCTGCTATAGCATAATGGTGGACCTAAATAAAAAAAATGCTTTCTTGTTATATAGTAAATGTATACATATTTATAGCATTTTGCTACTTTTGGTGAGAAATAAACATTAGCAAAGATTTTAAGATAACAGTAGCTTGCTTTTCTGACACAGGCTGTCTGTTTTCTGGGGCTATTGTATATGGATTCCTTAATTCAAGCATGAGGCTTTCCAATTTATGTTAGCGGTTGCCAGGAAATGATTTTCTGCATAATTAGTCTGAACATAGAAAAGAACCACTTGCCACGTGGAAAATCCTTTTGAATGACAGAGTAACTTACCTACAGAGCTAGAGAAAATTTTTACATGTTTCTAACAACCAGTGAGATGACACTAAGCTGACTTTTCATGTCTAGATTCTGATCCCCTTTTCCACACTGAGAGTACTTCATTCCATGAGTAGTCTCACTGATTTGTCTGAGACCACTTGTGGTGTTAGTTGCTGCTCATTAGGGGATCAGAATGTGATCCCTAGTGAGCAGCTTCCTTTTTTTGATTTTTCTGTGCTAATGTCCTATTTTAGGTCTATATCTAGCTATGTTAGTAGATGACATATATCTTAATTAGGTAAACTACCATTTAGAGCTGGACAACAGACTGCAAAGGGAGGTGGTGGAGTGGAAGGGGATAATACATTTTGCATCTTCAAGGGAGATGAGACAATACAAAGCTGCTACAGTCCCAGGACTCCTAATGTTTAAGGATACTGTTCTAAAAGGGAATGGAATTCTGTGTGGCTGCATGCAGTGGTAGGGGGAGGATTAGGTAAGACCTAGTAAGAAAAGGGGGAAAGTTAATAAAAAGAGGAACTGCTTTTTTTAATAGTAACCTGTTAAACAATAGTAGATAGGAGAATATTAACTGGCCAACCAAAAAGTAGAAAACAGGAAAGGGTTAATAACAAAATGAAAATAGATAATTGTACACAGTTAAAAACAGGAATCAAAACAAGCAATCTCATGTTGCATCTGTATGTTGTCTCTCTAGGGCCCAATCCTGCAAGCCTTATTCACATAATTAATCCTTAATCACTCAGATAGTTCTTTTGAATGTAGTGGGACCACTTGCATGAGTAAGAGGTGCAGAATGAAGGCCTCTTCAGCACAAGAATCTATCTTCTTATAATTCCGTAAAGCTCCTAGCACACTTTTAGGTATTATATAAGTCTGATACCATTATTTAGTTAGCATCTTCCTCCAAAGGTGGCCCCATTGGGCCGGATCCTCAAATGGTGTATATTGATGTAACTCCACTGACTTCAGTAGAGATAGGCAGATGTACACACATTGAGGATCTGTTCCATTGATTTCAGTGGAATAAGATTTTATTAATTGTTAAGGGGATCAGAATTTAGTCCTAAATAAATAATAGCAGTATGGTATTTGAGAGATGTATAAGCATGTTCTCTAATAATAGTACGCTCTGAAGGCCTGTACTGATTTATTCCACTCTATGAAGTGTTTTGTGTTTAGCAGACCTTAGCTGCACAGATGCTGACATACAGCCTTTATGCTTTTTCATGTCTTTCTATATTCACAAAAATGTTAATGAACAGAATAGGAAGATAGAATCATGCCCTCTCCACAACACACTGGCCAACTGCAATTAATTTCATTCTAACTCTCTACTGTGACAAAGCACTGCAGAGGACTTCCTGCACTAGGCTGAAAACAGCAAAACATTGACATGGATTATACTTCCGATTCAAGAATTAAAGAAGAGATTTATAAAGGGCAAATTATTCAAGGGCTCAATATTAACATCTCATTGTGAATGGTTTAAATACATTATTGGTATGGAGATTCCCTTAGCTGTTTAAAGATAGCAAGGATGTGTCCAATTATACATGTGAAACACAACTCGGTCAGGGGCAAATCCTTTCCTGGTAACTTTAGAGGATTCCCTGATGTTAGAACTGGGTTCGTTCCCCTCCACAGGATTTGGGGAACTACACCACCTTACACAGAAGCAAACAAGGGTGCAGAGGTAGGGTCAGCCATGGGATGAATAGAACCCAAGGATCTTGTCCTGTAGGGATCTTCCAGCCCTTTGCACTGTACCAATGGTGCAAAGGGCTGCTTCAAACAGTATATTAACATAGCCTCTGAAGAGCATCTAAGCAGGTGCCCTAAGGCCTAAGGGGATGATATGATTCTCTACCACTGTACATCTGACCCATGCCTGATCCAGCAACTTGGCCTGGGTTCTGGCATAGGAATTCTGATTAATTTTTAAGTGCCATTGTAAGAAAGACCTTGAAAGAGAGCATTCATATGTAACTGATGTTCTTGGTTCTTGATTTTTCTGATGTCCCTACTGTTGAGGGAGGGCTTGTCTTCGCTACCGGAGTAAGTTGACCTAAGTTACGCTACTCAAGCTATGTGAATAATGTAGCTGGAGTCTACGTAGCTTAAGTCCACTTACCCTGGTATCTTCACTGCTCTTCATCGATGGGAGACACTCTCCAGTCGCCTTCCCTTACTCTTTTGGGAGACCTGGAGTACCAGGGTCGACCAGAGAGTACTCTGCCGTCGATTTAATGGGTCTTCACTAGACCCGCTAAATTGACCCCTGCTGCATCGATTGCAGCAGCATTGATCTCCCCATAGTGAAGACCAGCTCTAAGAAAAAGGTGGTCACTTACAAAGAAGTTTTGTTTTTCAGAAAAGGTGCATTGCGGACATTTGCTGAGAGAAGGGCTAGAATCACATGGAAATGGGACAGATAGGAATTTTCATTCATCAGGCTTTCTGTCTCTGAGTCAAATCTTCAGCCTTGCCTGAAGCCAATGTAAAATTATTAGGCACATGAGGCAATATGTTCTTCTCACCAAGCTGCAGAGCAAAAATAGATCTGCTCCATGGCTGCTGCTATAACCTTAGCATCTCCACGGCTGCTGGACCCCACTTTGCCGTGGGGTTTGACCCATGGATCCATGTGTTCACTAGCTATGCATTCTCTAACCTCCCCTGACACACTTTTATGTGGACTCCCCATGTCCTTCTTGGGTGGTCCTATCTATTAGGATATATACACCCAGAGAAGATAATGGACTGGATTTGACTCTCACTAATTTTACACTTAACTAGGTCAGGTATGTAGGATAAATATTTGTATCATCATGTGAAAATACTTGATGGTTAATAGAAACATTTATGCCACTGAAAAGAAATATTCAATTAATTTATTGGAGATAGAATCACATTAAGTCGACAGACACAAAATAATGTAATGGCTCCAATTTTTCTTCTCTAGTCACTGCCAACATTGATTGAGTTTAGAACTAAGAAAGTACAGTATAAGGACAGAAGACTTAGTGATTACTGATGACAGCTTAGCCCTCAGAAGAATCAAATAAAAAATCCTGCATTGCATCGCTAGCACCATCAGGAAAAAAAATACATATATAAGCAAAACTATATAAAGATTTCTAATACGCCATCCGGCATTTCCTGAACATGTAGAAGAACTCTAAGTCTAAGGGACGTGTAATGAGGCCCTTAATATATCATATAATTTTGATTTCCTTTTTGGTGGGGTACAGTTCAAATGGTTGATGAGCCTTCTATAATAACGAAGGAATGCCCACAAACAAAAGTTTAACAAATGCAAAATACCTTTGTAATTGTAATTATTAATAATTTAAATGTGTAATTTCCATTTATTGTGGTTTGTTGTGTTTATGGTCAGTAATTTTTTACATGCAGTTCATCTCTGTTTAATTTACCCAGAGATTATACAACATCTATGCAGCTGTGAGTCAGAATTTAGGAAGCACACTAACAAGCTCTGTGAGGAGAGTTATAAAGTTCCTATGCATGTCTATAATTCACTTGCACTGTGGTTCAATAAGTAACCACTACTTTGGTTAAATAATCAGCTCACGGCTAAGTCATTATTATAGAAAGAATACCTAATGCACTTTTCAAACAATAAATGATGAAAAGTGGACAGCTACCCCAAATGGCAATGGTCGCTTCTCTTCATATTCTTCATTAAACTTTACGTACAGACTACAACTATACAGCAATCTTTTTAAAGAAATGTATTAATATTTATGTACTTTCATTATTGCCAAAAAGCAGGCATCTTCTCAATGGTCAGATAAGGTTGTATGCAAATTATAGAGCTACAACATTAGTTCATTTATTATTAATACAACTCATAAATACTTGCACCATCCAAAATAGCCTTAAACAATTTCACTTCAGCATGCCCTGAATTCTCTTCTTCCCTGGGGAGTTCTAGGGTTTTTGGAGTGTAATTAGCTGTCATCAATTCTGATGGGGAGGATTCTACCCCACTCTGTTTCTCTCAATAAATGACAGACTTTACAGCCTAAGGCGACCTAAACATTTTACTAAATAAGGCCCACTGGAAAAGAAAAAGCAATATGGAAAGATTATTGGGTTTTTTTGGCAAAAATGTAATTAAACTGGTTTTTTTATTAAACTTTTTTCAAGCATATTTTTCACCAAAGAATCATATAATAAAGCACAGCATAATTCCATTTCAAATTGAAGTAAATCTGTATGACAAATATTTGACAGTGACCCTAAAAAGTTATTTATCTTCTGCTGTATAAGTTACTTGTGTTCCATTGTAAAAGCCTTAAAAGCTTTTGTCCAGTATCTAAATTGTTATTCTTCTCCTCTAAATAACTGTCCTGATTCATTTCTCTTGAGATTTTACTACTTGTGACTCAATATTTTGAATCAATGACATAGATTATAATGTACAAAATAATAATACATTAAACTAATGCTTATGAACATATTCATATTTTCTCCACCACAGCCAAGTCATGAACAAATAATTGTTCATACACTGCAAGATTTAGGTTAGATCAGAGGGACAACAATAGAGAAGCAAATGGAACAAGTTAAGACCTGGGGGACAGGAGGTACAATCTATCGCTGCAAAATACAAAAGAGTGTGTAGGCCAGACCAAGGTTTGTCAGTTACTGGTAATATTTAAAAAAACAGCCATCAGTTTGGCAGAAAACCATTTAGCAAGACAAATACAGGAATGATGTGATCTCCAACCCTATAGTCACGGTGATAATATGAGCAGCTTCATTCAAAGCTCAACTGGAAGCCCTTTATTGAGCAGTTGAGAAGAATAATACATTGAAATAGTCCACTCAACTAGTAATTAAAGGTATGAGTGGGAGAGTAAATATGCTGTCAAGAGGAGCTTTGATTTAAGCCTGCCCATACAGATTCAAATAAAACAATGATTGGATAAATACAGGAATCAACAAGACAAGCAAGAAGCACAATGAAAAAATGCATTTAGAGTGTCTCTAAAATTATGTATTAGTGCCCAGTTTTCCTTTGATCCTGTAGACACCCAGTTCAATTCAATAGGACTACTCACATGTGCAAAACTAAGCAGGTGTACAATTGTCTGCAAGATCAGAGCCTAAATTTTTTTTTTGGAGGGTGGGGGACAGGGTTGCTTGGTTTTGGTAAAATTTTAACAACAAAAATAAACAAAACTATTGCAGTTAATTTTCATATGTAACACATTTTACCTTCTAAAAACCTTCCTTATAGTTAGAAAAGGAGAAAGACAGACTGTCAATGAAGCATCCCCATGGGATAACTCTACAGTGAGGAGGAAAACTATGGGGAGTGAATGTAGTTCACTTAAGGCCAGATTCAGCCAGATTTAGTCCCATTTCCCTCACTCAAAAAGCAAAAAAAGAAGAAAAAAAAGGAAGTTATTGGAAAAATAAACTAGTCTCAAAGAGCAAGGGGAGCAGAATCTGGGCCTTAGTATTTAAAGAAATGCTTTCTTTTTTCTTTTAGCGGGGAGGGAGGGAGAAAGTAAGGAAAATTACCTTAAAGAGAGATGTACCTGCCATTGATTAGGAATTTGTAGCACCTCTGAAATGAAAATAAATGTACAACTTCAGGCAGGGAGATTAAAAAGGGAGACATTTCAGATAGTCCCTTTACAATTTGTGAAATCCTTTGTGAGCAACTATAATTGTTATTGTATTTCTCTTGTTAAGAGGTACTCAGTAGCAGAAACTTTAATTAAGAGAATCAATGATACTTTTATCTGTTTTTTCTTTGGAAGGATAAGATCTTAAAACCAAAACATAAGATCTCAGAAGAGCGTGAATTAAACTTTAATTTAAACCAGGGGTCGGCAACGTTTGGCACGCGGCTCGCCAGGGTAAGCACCCTGGCAGGCCGGGCCAGTTTTATTTACCTGCTGACACGGCAGGTTCAGCCGATCGCGACCCCCACTGGCCGCGGTTCGCCGTCCCGGGCCAATGGGGGCGGCAAGAAGCCGCGGCCAGCACATCGCGCGGCCAGCACATCGCTCGCCCTCACCGCTTCTCGCCGCCCCTATTGGCCCGGGATGGCGAACCGCGGCCAGTGAGGGCCGCGATCGACCGAACCTACCACGTCAGCAGGTAAATAAAACTGGCCCGGCCTGCCAAGGTGCTTACCCTGGCGAGCCGTGTGCCAAATGTTGCTGACCCCTCATTTAAACTAACAACTCTGTCCATCTATTTTGTCCGAATACAATTCTGCTTTGGACTAATGTTAGAAGTAGCATAATGGAATACCACCACTAAAACATAAAAGACAGCCCACTTCTTAAATCAGATGGACATGGACATCAGTTGTAACAAAAACTGATCATTTATTACAATAGTGGAAGCTACTGATGTATCTACTGTACAGCACCTTCTAAGGTCCTACATAAAACAGATAACATTAGTTTTACAATGTAAAAACACCTTGTTAGATCTATTTTTATTAGTATGTTAGGCAAGTCATGTTATAATACCTGAAGCCAGCATGCCTCATGACTCAAGGGGTTAAAAAATCCCAGAAGATGGTGGGGGAAATGGGGGGGGGGGGGGAGGAAGGGGATGGGATGGGGACAGAGAAGTAGAATGAAACCAGTGAATTAAGGTGAAACAGGAAAAGGCAATGACAATTCAATTACAAATTAGAATAATCTAATCTACCAAGAAGTGGGGGTGCAGGGCATCCATCCAAATCTTCCCCACCCTCACTTTTGTTATAAAACCTGAGCCATTTACAAGAAGTAAAACCTACATAGCAAAAATATCAGGACTCCCAAAAGATTAGTAGGGTCCTGAAACAAAAAAGACCGTCATTCCAGAGAGAAACAAGTGTTCTACTGATCATATCTGTTGGTGGAAAATAAGTATTTGATCTTTTTTTTTCTTTTTGTTGCTAGTTTTCAATACATTTTAAAAAGGAGGAGAGTGAAGGTGGGGCACAGACAACAGCACCAAAACAACACAACTGAGAACTTTACTCCCAAGAGTCTACTTAAATGCTTGATTTTAAAGGCATCCAGATAAACCATGCCCCCAGGAGAAGGCAGAGCTGACTCAACTGAACAATAGAAAATTATATACTTTTCCTCTTTCTCCCCTCCCCCCCCCCCCCCGCCCACTCCTCTGAGAGTTTGGAGGGAGAGGTTAAAATTGATGGATATGAGGAAAATCTAATATTAGAACATGAGAACGGCCATACTGGGTCAGACCAAAGGTCCATCTAGCCCAATATCCTGTCTTCTGACAGTGATCAATGCCTGGTGCTTCAGAGGGAATGAACAGAACAGGTAATCATCAAGTGATCCATCCCCTGTTGCCCATTCCCAGCTTCAGGCAAACAGAGGCTAGGGACACCATCCCCACCCATCCTGGCTAGTAATCATTGATGGACCTATCCTAGAGGAATTATCTAGTTCTTTTTTGAACCCTGTTATAGTATTGGCTTTCACATGATCCTCTGGCAAAGAGTTCAACAGTTTGACTGTGCATTAAAACAAAAAAAGTGTTGTAAATTTTAACCTGTTCTGCAAAGCATTGTGGGATCTGGGGCATTATAAAAGTCACCCCAAAGCAAGGTGAGGTAATTTGGGTTAGGTTTAGGATAGAGTAGAAACCATGAGATTTTGTAACTACTGTAATGAAAAGATTTGTAGAAATACCTTACTAAAGCGCAGTGCGTAGGGAGTGGGCTATTGTTGTTTCAAACGGCTGGTTTGGGTGTTCTAACCTACAAATAGACCTTGAAATATTAACTTAAGCATTCTGGAGTTTTTGACAAAATGCCCTCCTACTCTCAAAAAGAATAATTAGAACTCATACAGCATGACAGTGAAGCCTGCACAACTCCCTGAAGCAAAATCCCACCTTCAGCTTCCCTTGGAGTTAAACTCATTCAGGGCTCTGATCTGACACAGTTAAGCCTTTAGAGAAGTGCTGTCTGTATCTCTAATTTTTCAACATGAGTACTAGTTTTTTTTAAAAAAAAAAACCAAGGTATATATAGCATGGTGAGAGGGGATTTTTATTTTCTATGGTCACTGCTCATATTTGGTACCCAACAATATTTGTAATATCAGGAGGGTTATTACAATGTATTCAGTCAGGTGAATCATAACCAGTTAACATTGTAAACCCCAGTGATCAGGAAATAATAAAACTGTCAGTCCAGCCTCTCTTCCAGTTGAATTCCAATACAATAGAATAACATACATTTTTTCTCATTTCACAATTTTGGGGTGGAACGCCAAACAAAACACATTTATAACTATGTGATTGATTTAAAAGAAAAAATAGGTATGTACTTCTAGGAAATAGGGACCCACTTGTGAGGCAGTATAAAAAATAGCATGTCAGAATACGATGTTAATAGTTAATAACATCTAATTAATACAAATCACCATAAAATATATCACAAGTACATAGCTGTAAAGAAGCTTTGATGTCTGTCCTAGTAAATATGATGGGTGGAATTTTCAAAAGTGTTCGGTGCTGATCTGTTCCCACTGAAGTCAATGGAAGTTTTACCATTGCCTTTTATAAAAGCAGTATTTGGCAGCACTGAATGCTTATGAAAATCCCACCTGATTATGTTAGGAGTGTAATTTATTACCATGGTAATACCTCATTTAAAATGTTATTTCCCTAAATAAAATTATATCCAACTCTAAAACAGAAAAGTAATTCTAAAGAGATAAAGTGGCAGAGTATTTCTAACTTAGTTACAGGGCAATTAATATATTTACTCACCATTGCTCAAAAACTTGGATGCATATTCACCATTTTGATCAAAAAAATCAGGAGAGAAATGCCCTGATATCAGATTTTCTTTTGATATTTCCAGAATTCTGGTTTTTTATAGAACAGCAGACTTTCTTGGTGTTCTCTTTTGGTACTTTCATTTTAAGTCTGACTGAAACTAGGAAGCACAGAAGTGCATGAAGTTATTATTATTTTTAAAAAGGCTCAACTCTGGATGAAAGAGACCACAGCAAATGGTCAGAAGGAAGTTTGGAGAAACTGGATTTTTACCTGTGGAACTCACTGCTACTGCCAAGACATTAAAGAGACAAAGAGAGCCTACAAGGCTTTTAAAAAGCATTAGACATTTATATAAATAAGTATGCCATCCTTTTTGAAAAGGATGCAAAATCTAGAAATAGAAACAGTAGAAGAAATAATGAACTAGAAGGATAAGCAAAACATAGATTGGATTAGCCTATTTAAAGCTCAATTAAGCAGGCCCCTAGTTTAAACTGAAGAGGAATGTTTAAGAGACTTGAAAATCTTAAAAGGCACTTTGATCTGATCAGACAAGATCTTTCTCTCTCAGCTCAGCATATCACAGCAGTGCCAGGTATCACTTGGTGCATTTATATCCACAGCTGCTTCTTCCCTCTATAGGCTTTCCATGATAGACCTCCCAAGAATCCACTCTTTATTAATCAGATCCATAGGTGAGAAATAACATCATATTCTGCAGCCAGAATGGAATGATAAAAACAAAATGGTGAGTTCTGTTTAGTTCCACATAGTTATTTTCCCCTAACTCTTCACATCTGGCTTGAAGATCTTAAACATACTCCACTTACATCTTCTCCAGGTTGACTTTTAGCCCCTGATTCTTCAACCCTTATGTTGAATCAGTGAGACTACTCATGGGATTAAGTGCTATTTATTGTGCATGAGGGTTGTAGAATTGGGCCTCTAGTTAGCAGGCAGTTGGCAAGTTACTACATGGATTTCTCCCAGGCTGAATAGAAAGGAGCTCTGTGAATAGAAATTACATAGACTTAAGTATAAAATTTACTCATAAGTTTTATCCTAGATCATTCATGATCCCTCCCAATAATAAATAAGTTATACTGGGTAGAAATAATATGGAACACTTAAATATTCAGAGTAATATATATAAGTATAATTAGCTGCTGCATTCTGTCTCCATGTCAGTTCAATACTTGGCCTTTCTTCTCAACTTACCAACAGTGAGACTAATTACTAGTCAGAGAGTCATTCTAGTCTGGTTGAAGGTTTGGATAGGTGCATATTTTACCCTTTTGCCAATCCTTAATGAACCTTTCAAAATGCAAACAGGCTTTTTTCAAAGTCAGGACACAATAATTATCTGTATTCTATAAAAAAAGAATATTTCCAGCCCTTGTTTCCAATTCAAGACCACTGGATATTAAATAAGCCTTCCCCAGAAGGTGCCCAAACATTTTGCATTAGATCTGGACAAATATTGCAAAATAGCTTTCACTAATATTCTTTTTATTTAAGACATTTTTCTGTGATTATTTTCTTGCCCCTTTTAGCTCTCAACTTCCATGAACATCATAAGAATATAAGAATAGTTATACTGGTTGAGACCAGTCATCCATCTAGCCAGTGCCCTGTCTTCCAACAGTGGCCAGTGCCAGGGAACAGAACAGGGCACTTTATGAAGTGATCTACTTCCAGTTGTCCAGACCCAACAATTGGCAATTAGAGGTTTAAGGACGACCGGAGCATGGGGTTGCATCCCTAGCCACCTTGGCTAATAGTCACTGATAGAACTAACCCCCATGAATTAATCTAATTCTTTTTTTAACCCAGTTTTACTTTTTCCCTTCACAGCATCCCCTGGCAATGAGTGCCACAGGTTGACTGTGTTGTACGAAGAAGTACTTCCTTATGTATGTTTTTAAACCTGCTGCCTAATAATTTATTTAATTTCATTGGGTGACCCTTGGTTCATGTGTTATGTGGAGGGGTAAACAACACTGCCTTATTCATTTTCTTCACACCATTCATGATTGTATAGACCTCTATCATATCTCCTCTGTCATCTCTTTTCCAAGCTGAGCAGTCACAGTCTTTTTAATCTCTCTTCATATAGAAGCTGTTTCATAACCCTAATCATTTTTTGCCCCTCTCTGTACTTTTTCCAGTTCTAATATATCTTTTTTGAGATGGGGCAATCAGAACTGCACGCAATGTTCCAGATGTGAGTGTACCATGGATTTATATAATGGTATTATGATATTTTCTCTCTTATTATCTATCCCTTTCCTAATGTTTCCTAAAATTGTTAGCTTTTTAGACTGCTGCTGCATATTGAAAAGATGTTTTCAGAGAACTATCCACAATGACTCTAAAATCTCTTTCTTGAGTGATAACAGCTAATTTAGACCCCATCATTTTGTATGTCTAGTTGGGATTATGTTTTCTAATGTCCATTACTTTGTATTTATCAACATTGAATTTCCTCTGCCCTTTTTGGCCCTGTTGCCCAGTTTTGTGAGATCCCTTTGTAACTCTTGAAAGTCTGATTTGGACTTAGCTATCTTGAGTAATGTAATATTGTCTGCAAACTTTTCTACCTCACTGTTTACCCCTTTTTCCAGATCATTTATGAATATGTTGAACAGTACTGGTCCTATTACAGATCCTTCAGGGACCCCACTATTTACGTCTCTCCACTGTGAAAACTGACCATTTATTCCTACCCTTTGCTTAAGAGCCTTTGGTGAGGGACCTTGTCAAAGACTTTCTGAAAGTCCAAGTACCCTATTGTCACACTGTCTGGAGTGGCTCACGACCATGAGGGCCTACCTCAGGGCAGACTACCAGAAACATGGCAGACACTCCAAACTGGTGGTATAGTCTATAATTCAATTTCACCTATCCAGTAACAAATGTGAACTCCTGGATCACTATACCCATCTTACTGTGAAGTCACAGACAGTCCTCTTAGGATCTCCAGTCTATCTTGCCACCCAGGCAAGCTGGACTTAGTCACACCAAAAAGAACAAAATAATCAGGTTTCAGAGTAGCAGCCGTGTTAGTCTGTATCCACAAAAAGAACAGGAGTACTTGTGGCACCTTAGAGACTAACAAATTTATTTGAGCATAAACTTTCGTGGGCTACAGCCCACTTCTTTGGATGCATAGAATGGAACATATATTGAGGAGATATATATAAACATACAGAGAGCATGAAAAGGTGGGAGTTGTCTTACCAACTCTGAGAGGCCAATTAAGTAAGAGAAAAAACTTTTGAAGTGATAATCAAGATAGCCCAGTACAGACAGTTTGATAAGAAGTGTGAGAATACTTACATGGGGAGATAGATCCAATGTGTGTAATGGCTCAGCCATTCCCAGTCTCTATTCAAGCCTAAGTTGATTGTATCTAGTTTGCATATCAATTCAAGTTCAGCAGTTTCTCATTGGAGTCTGTTTTTGAAGCTTTTCTGTTGCAAAATTGCCAAATTTATTTGGGCATAAGCTTTCATGGGCTAAAACCCACTTCATCGGATGCATGCAGTGGAAAATACAGTAGGAAGATATATATACAGAGAGAACATGAAAAAATGGGTGTTGCCATACCAACTCTAACGAGACTAATCAATTAAGATGGGCTATTATCAGCAGGAGAAATGACATTGTGTTCCTTGTATCAGCTGTTTTGTCAATTCCACAGGTCTGTGGAAGCCGGTTCCACAGCTGGGCTGCTGCCAGGTCTCCTCTCCAAGCTGGGCTGACACCCAGGCTCCTGCCTTGACCTGCCAGCTGGGCTCCTCACTTCCTGCTGAGAGCCCTGCTGACCCCTGGGGTCCTGTGTCCCATCTCTCCACTGGGAGCATGGAAGCCGACCGGACTCCAAGTGTGTATCTCCCTGCCGGAGGCGAGAAGGTAACATAGGTCTACTTAATATTGTAGTGTAGACAGGCCCTTAGTTTAATGTCTCTGGCCCTTTGAGTGTTCAAACAGGAAAGAGATGAAAAATTATCCTGTGGCCCTGTTTTATCTTTTACATTTAGTCTTCCAGTCTATGAGATGAGCCCCTTTGTATGTAGCATTTCCAATGTGTGATAAGGTCATACACCAATCCTTTGTATTGGGATGTTCCTTAATGGCCCATTTAAACTTGATAGGCCTCCTGAATCAATGCAGGTCGGGGTGGGGGGGGTGGGAGGGGAGCAGAAGGCGGGGGAAGGAATGATTCCCATGCCTGGGATCACAAGTTCAGAGACAACATTTTCAAAGTTATCCAAAACTTACATATTTCTTATAGCATGGATTACAGACATTACATGTGAGATTAATACACGCAGCAATGTACAAACATTTCATAGAGTCTAAACATTAAATACATTTTTATAAGACTAATACCTATTTTGAAGAAAACTAACATGCAGGTGAGCTGGTTTGGTTTCCAGCTCTGAGTTTCAGTTCTTACCTAATGTTTATGGCTTTGGCAAGAGCTGACACTTAGTTTACCAGCATCACAACTATATCCACTGAGTCACCCTTGTTCACATGTTTGCTGACCCCCTCAAAGAATTCTAATAGATCAGTGAGGAATGATTTCCCTTTACAAAAGTCGTGTTGACTCTTCCCTAACATATTGTTTTCATCTATATGCCTGAAAATTCTATTCTTTACTATCAGAGGGGTAGCCGTGTTAGTCTGAATCTGTAAAAAGCAACAGAGGGTCCTGTGGCACCTTTAAGACTAACAGAAGTATTGGGAGCATAAGCTTTCGTGGGTAAGAACCTCACCTCTTCAGTTGCAAGTAATGGAAATCTCTAGAGGCAGGTATAAATCAGTATGGAGATAACGAGGTTAGTTCAATCAGGGAGGGTGAGGTGCTCTGCTAGCAGTTGAGGTGTGAACACCAAGGGAGGAGAAACTGCTTCTGTAGTTGGATAGCCATTCGCACAGGAGTGTTCTCCTACAGGTTTTTGTATATTGCCATTCCTGATATCTGACTTCTGTCAGAACTCCACTGGCCATCACTTACAGTCCTCAGCTTAAACCTCTCCAACGCATCATCAGTGATCTACAACCCATCCTGGACAATGATCCCTCACTTTCACAGACCTTGGGAGGCAGGCCAGTCCTCGCCCACAGACAACCCGCCAACCTTAAGCATATTCTCACCAGCAACCACGCACCACACCATAACAACTCTAACTCAGGAACCAACCCATGCAACAAACCTCGATGCCAACTCTGCCCACATATCTACACCAGCAACACCATCACAGGACCTAACCAGATCAGCTACAACATCACCGACTCATTCACCTGCACGTCCACCAATGTTATATATGCCATCATATGCCAGCAATGCCCCTCTGCTATGTACATTGGCCAAACTGGACAGTCACTACGCAAGAGGATAAATGGACACAAGTCAGATATCAGGAATGGCAATATACAAAAACCTGTAGGAGAACCTCCCTGGCCACACAGTAGCAGATGTAAAGGTAGCCATCTTACAGCAAAAAAACTTCAGGACCAGACTCCAAAGAGAAACTGCTGAGCTCCAGTTCATTTGCAAATTTGACACCATCAGATCAGGATTAAACAAAGACTGTGAATGGCTATCCAACTACAGAAGCAGTTTCTCCTCCCTTGGTGTTCACACCTCAACTGCTAGCAGAGCACCTCACCCTCCCTGATTGAACTAACCTCGTTATCTCCATACTGATTTATACCTGCCTCTGGAGATTTCCATTACTTGCATCTGAAGAAGTGAGGTTCTTACCCACGAAAGCTTATGCTCCCAATACTTCTGTTAGTCTTAAAGGTGCCACAGGACCCTCTGTTATTCTTTACTATATTTCCAACCAATTTGCCTCTTTCTGAAGTTAGGCTTACCTGCCTATATTTGCCAGGATTGACTCAGGAGCCTTTTTTAAAAAAAAATCCAGTGTCACATTAGCTATCTGCCAGTCATCTGGTACAGAGTCTGATTTAAGCAATAGATTACTACTAACCACAGTTAGTAGTTCTGCAATTTCATAGTTGAGTTCCTTTAGAACACTTGGGTGAATGCCATCTGGTCCTGTTGACTTATTACTATTTAATTTATCAATTAGTTTCAAAGCCTCCTCTATTGACATCTCAGTCTGGGACATTTCCTCAGATTTGTCACCTATAAAGAATGGCTTAGGTGTAGGAGGCTCCTTCACATCCTGTGTAGTCAAAGACCAATGCAAATAATTCATTTAGCATCTCTGCAACTGCCTTGTCTTCCGTGAGTGTTCCTTTAGCACCTCGATTATCCAGTGGCCCCGCAGAATTTTTTGGCAGACTTCTTGCTTCTGATGTACTTAAAACTTGTTTTTGTGTTGTTTGCTAGTTGCTCTTCAAATAATTTTTTGGCCTGTCTAATTATACTTTTACACTTGACTTGCCAGAACTCATGCTCCTTTCTATTTTCCTCAGTAGGATTTGACTTCCAATTTTTAAAAGATGACTTTTTGTTTGTAAACATATATTTTACTCTGTTGTTTAGCCATGGTGGCATTTTTTAGTCTTCTTATGTTTTTTTATAAATTATTATTAATATTTGAGGTACACATTTAGTTTGAGCTTCTATTATGGTGTTTTACAATATTTCCATGAAGCTTGCAGGCATTTCACTCTTGTGACTGTTCCTTTTAATTTCTGTTTAACTAGCCTCCTCAGTTTTGTGGAGTTCCCCCTTTTGAAGTTAAATACTCCTGTGATGGGTTTATTTGGTATTCCCCCCCCCCCCCATACACACACACCAAAAGATGTTAAATTTAATTACATTGTTGTCTCAATTACTGAATGGTTCAGCTATATTCATCTCGGGGACTAGATCCTGTGCACCACTTAGGACTAAATCAGGAATTCTCTCTCTCATCTTGTGGGTTCCCAGACTAGCTGCTCCAAGAAGCAGTCATTAACAGTGATTAGAAGTTTTATTTCTGCATCTCATCCTGATCTGGCATGTTCCCTGTTAATATGGGGACAGTTGAAATCCCCCATTACTATTGAGTTTTCTGTTTTTGTAGCCTCTGTAATCTCCCTGAGCATTTCACAATCACCATCAGCATCTCAGCCAGGTGATATATTCTCATTCTTACTGTTATACTCTTATTATTCAAACATGCAATTGAATTTAACGAGAATAAATAGTTGTAGAAAGCACATTTGAAACTCATGTATTTGAATACTTATGGAATAGAAATTTAAAATTTGCTAGCTTTGGGGATCAGTAATCCACTGAGTGTACATTTTGCAATCTCATCTGAGCCTGATCCATAGAGGAGATAAGTCTTTTACCACTGTCAGCTAGGGGGGTCTTATTCCTTATTATATCTGTTGTGAAACCTGCTCTTAGCTCTGAAAGTCCTGCTTTTGACCCCTGATGACTACTGGGAAGATGGTTGTTAGATATTACCAACAGAAAATGTAGAGAATTATAGTTTAGGTGGGAAACCTAAAACCTATTTTCCTACTTTGGATGCTTTGGGATTTATAATGTGCTGCCCATTATATAAAAAGCAACAGAGGGTCCTGTGGCACCTTTAAGACTAACAGAAGTGTTGGAGCATAAGCTTTCGTGGGTGAATGCCCACTTCATCAGACTATATATAAGTACATAATGAGGGACCACTTATATAACTGAAGCAAGCAGGATTTGACCCTATGTTAGCTGCTCGATACAGTATAGATTAATTATTCCTATTTAAAAAAACAACTGGCACATTGTGCCCAAAGGTTGACACAAATTGTTGATTTTGTAATGATTTTTCTCTGTAATGTTTTAAAGCTTTTTTTATTGTGAACTATATATATAAAAATTAATTTCATAACTAAACCTGCCATAGTACATAGACACAATGTGTCTGCGTGTTAAAACTTAATTACTGAAATACACCAGTGGGTTCGAACTTGGTTCCATTACAAAACCAAGGACTGTATTAGAAAGTTCAATTTGTCTTTGCTATTCTCTAAATAATTTTCAAAGGTGACATGATAGTTCCTGCAATCAAATGTATGGAGTGACTCAATAATCTGTTGTGAGTAATTTTGAACGATATGATTCTTCTGTGACTTAACCACTGATTTTGACCTCATGATACCAGTTCAGGATTGGAGACCCAAAGTCCCACTAATTTATTATTTATTATTATTATTTATTATTATTATTTATTATTTCTACAGTACCAAAAAGTGCCAGTGCTAAAAAATAATGTTTAAACATAGTTGGGGAAATAACTTAGGCAATTAACTTAGCCTCTTTATTTCCATGAAAAGTCTGCAAGCAGACTGTGATTTCCTAGAATATACTTCTTGTTATTCAATTTCCTTGATATTTTTTGCAAGTTTATTTTTTATTCAACAGATTTACTGTAGGAGGAAAAAAATAGGACAAGGGTTTCAATATTATTCACTTCATAATCTAAGCTATGTTGATTAATTATGATTGGTCCATAAGCTATACAATGTTTCTCTTCTCTGATTGGATAACTCATATCTAAGCATCTTGAATAATCAGTTAGAGATAGGTAGCAGTTTATGGAGAGTAGATATACAGTATTGAGAAATTTCAACACATTTTAATCTTATTCCATTCTTGTCCTCACAGCCTTCAAATAAGATTTATTGGCCAAGAACACGGTTTACATTTAATTTCTCTTGTCACATTACCACATAGTAATTAATTGTATTTGGATGCATTGTCCTAGTAGTGAACTGTGTGGTCAGATGCTTGTCTGGCTCATTTAATTGCTTCAGTGCCAAAACTGTGACAAGAGGTTTTGGAAACCCTTTTTCTCTACTGTGTTTAAACAGTATTCCATCGCGTAGAAAATTTTCCGTTTCTGCTGTGAATAGTCCTTGTGAATAAAGTCTGATCACTAACGGAAATCAAATACAAAAGAGGTGCAAGCACAGCCGAAGTGAATTTCTTTTTAAATATAAGCAGTATTTTTGCAGTATTTAATCAGCTCTACTTTTAAAGAAAGGAAACATTTTGCAAATAATTTTTCAAAAATAAATCTATATAATATAGTACTCAATTGTGAACTATCCTTAACAGCAGTAACTCCAGAAAAACATCATCCTCTATGTGCTAAACACGTTACCTGGGTTTCTTTCAAAAGCTGCCCTTTCTGTGGCACCCCAAACCCCCTCCCCTCCTGCCTTGGTTAAGCTGAGACTGCTTAATAGGTTGCTTTTAACAATAAGCCATAGTGGTTTCAGGCACTTTACTGGTTTGCCAAAATCTCCCCATACAAACAGATCTCTTACATATTCTTTTGGCTCAAAGCTTGGAAGAAACGTAATTCATCATTTGTACAGTAGCTTCTCAGGTTCATCAATGATACAATGGATAATCATAATTGTATAGAACCTAGAACAATAGGCCCCTAACTGGGGATTCTGGGCACTAGCACTATATGAATAATATTAATGATAGAAGTAAATCTAAAACTATCCTGCTCTTATTGGACATTGGGGCCAGTGCCCTCCCTTGTCTCACCTACTGATGGAATTAGGTAATCAGCTGAATAGGTCTGAGGAAAATAAGAATTATTACTAAATGTCATGGATATTAAATGTGTGCTATATCAGAAATCACTGTTTTTCAACAATATAACACTCAAATAGTATTGTAACATTCATGTTATTTTAACTTGTCATTTTATTACTCCTAAAGGTAAAATGTTTGCAATAAATTAACAAAAGTATAAATGAAAAGAGATTTTTAAAATATTGTTTTGAATTGATTTGTGTTCAGTAAATACTGGCTCCTGGGCATTACTGATCTGGGAAAAGACCTGAGCTCTTTTATACCAAGTTTCATTTATTTTGGTGATAATGGTAATTCTTTGAATCCTGCTGAAAAGACAAGGATTGTAAGTGAAGGAACTTTAAATCCATTGGCTATTTGCTGTGCAGATTGAATCCAACTCATAGTCATAAAAAACAAAGCCAAAAATAAGTCATATCCTTACCACTCACCCACTCAAAGTGTCTGATTAATGATTGAGGCTACTAAAATGACAGCTATTTTCAAGGGACTATCCCAAGAATAGATTAGTTTAATCCATTATCTTTTCACTTCAGTTTAACTCAGATTCAAGTTGTGAGTACAGTGAAAGATGTTTGGTGGCCTCAGGTCAGTGTAAGCAGCTGGAGGTGAATGTCACAAATATGGCACCACCCTGGCTCATTCTGACAGACTTGCCACTCTGTGTGCCTATTAAACTATGCAGGGAACTTCAGCAATGAACACTTGTGACAGGTGAGAGAGTTGTAAGGACACTATGTCTGCATCTAAACCCCACACATGCAGGGATAAAACCAAAAGCAGAGGTATCTATTGTTTGATCTAAAGGAGTCTCTCCAATATCTGTAGTAATGATGATTTTGAACAACAGACAAGTTTAGGGAACTTCTATACCAATGGAGAAACTTGTACTTATGCACATAGTAATACATGCATGGTTAAGACTGCACAATATTATTTTTTTCATCACAAACTCACTTGGGGGAGAGGGCACAGAAGTCCACTGTTGGTGGTACAGCCATGGATCAGCTGCATAGGTACTTTTTTATCCAGGTTGTGAATAGGTCACCAACACAAAGCTAGTTTAGTCTGACTTTGCACAGTTAAACTGGATTTCACGCTTTTTGTGGAAAGGATAAACTTTGAAAGGGACGACTAAATCTATTCAGCCAAATCCTAATCACAATGATCTTCAAGGGACTGTAGCCAGGTATTCATATGGGACTGAGAATTTGTTGATGACATTTATAATTTATTCTAGACTGCAGTAAGTCCCAATCACAGACTGGGATCCCATTGTGCGAGGCACTGTGCAGATCTAACAAAATTTGATTCCTGTCCCAAACAGCTTTTGGTTGAAGTATAAGATGACACAACATTGGATGCAACAGACAGATCGGGGGATGGGGGGGAGCACAAGATAAGCATGAGGAAACTTTACATTGAATAAGCAGTGATCACATTGTACTGTCAGGTGTGTGAGGGGCTTCGCAGAGGAGGAGAGGTTTTTTAAGGCGAGAGATGGAGGAGGATAATGTAGTGCCTCTGTGGAATGTGTCCTCACTTTGAGTATGTCAGTCACGAGCTTCTCTGGAGTAATAGTTATATAAACACTGGGCTAAGTTACTTCTTGTGCAACTCTACTGAAGTAAGTGGAGATGCATGGGGTGTAAGGCAGAGCTGGAAGTGGTCCACAGAGTTTATTAGGTCCATCTTTGATTAGTGAAATAAATATTTTTCTTTAATTTTATAATGTATCGAGTACCATGTGATTACAATGAAAGACATTATACATAATGCAGAACACAGTTAGAATCATAGAATCATAGAAGATTAGGGTTGGAAGAGACCTCAGGAGATCATCTAGTCCAACCCCCTGCTCAAAGCAGGACCAACACCAACTAAATCATCCCAGCCAGGGCTTTGTCAAGCCTGGCCTTAGAAACCTCTAAGGATGGAGATTCCACCACCTCCCTAGGTAACACATTCCAGTGCTTCACCACCCTCCTAGTGAAATAGTGTTTCCTAATATCCAACCTAGACCTCCCCCACTGCAACTTGAGACCATTCCTTCTTGTTCTGTCATCTGCCACTACTGAGAACAGCCTAGCTCCATCCTCTTTGGAACCCCCCTTCAGGTAGTTGAAGGCAGCTATCAAATCCCCCCTCACTCTTCTCTTCTGCAGACTAAATAACCCCAGTTCCCTCAGCCTCTCCTTATAAGTCATGTGCCCCGGCCCCCTGATTATTTTCGTTGCCCTCCGCTGGACTCTCTCCAATTTGTCCACATCCCTTCTGTAGTGGGGGGCCCAAAACTGGACACAATACTCCAGATGTGGCCTCACCAGTGCCATATAAAGGGGAATAATCACTTCCCTCGATCTGCTGGCATTGCTTCTACTAATACAGCCCAATATGCCATTGTCCTTCTTGGCAACAAGGGCACACTGCTGACTCATATCCAGCTTCTCATCCACTGTAATCCCCAGGTCCTTTTCTGCAGAACTGCTGCTTAGCCAGTCGGTCCCCAGCCTGTAGCAGTGCATGGGATTCTTCCGTCCTAAGTGCAGAACTCTGCACTTGTCCTTGTTGAACCTCATCAGATTTCTTTTGGCCCAATCCTCCAATTTGTCTAGGTCACTCTGGACCCTATCCCTACTCTCCAGTGTATCTACCTCTCCCCCCAGCTTAGTGTCATCTGCGAACTTGCTGAGAGTGCAATTCCATCATCCAGGTCATTAATAAAAATGTTGAACAAAACCGGCCCCAAGACTGAACCCTGGGGCATTCCGCTTGATACCGGCTGCCAACTAGATATCGAGCCGTTGACCATTAACCATTGAGCCCAACAATCTAGCCAGCTTTCTGTCCACCTTATAGTCCATTCATCCAATCCATACTTTTTTAACTTGCTGGCAAGAATACTGAGGGAGACCGTATCAAAAGCTTTGCTAAAGTCACATCCACCGCTTTCCTCATATCCACAGAGCCAATTATCTCATCATAGAAGGCAATCAGGTTGGTCAGGCAAGACTTGCCTTTGGTGAATTCATGTTGACTGTTCCTGATCACCTTCCTCTCCTCCAAGTGCTTCAAAATGGATTCCTTGTAGACCTGGTCCATGATTTTGCCGGGGACTGAAGTGAGGCTGACTGGTCTGTAGTTCCCTGGGTTCTCTTTCTTCCCTTTTTAAAATATGGGCACTATATTTGCCTTTTTCCAATCATCCGGGACCTCTCCCAATTGCCATGAATTTTCAAAGATAACGGCCAATGGCTCTGCAATCACATCAGCCAATTCCCGCAGCACTCTTGGATGCATGAGAGCTGGACCCATGAACTTGTGCACGTCCAGCTTTTCTAAATAGTCCTTAACTATTCTTTCACCTCTGAGGGCTGCTCATTTCCTCCTCATACTGTGTTGCCCAGTGCAGCAGTCTGAGAGCTGACCTTGTCTGTGAAGACTGACGCAAAAAAAGCATTGAGTACTTCAGCTTTTTCCACATCATGTGTCACTATGTTGCCTCCCCCATTCAGTAAGGGTCCCACACTTTCCCTGACCTTCTTCTTGTTGCTAACATACCTGTATAAACCCTTCTTGTTACCCTCCACACCCTTGCTATCTGCAGCTCCAATTGTTCTTTGGCCTTCCTGATTACACTCCTGCATGCTCTAGCAATATTTTTATACTCCTGCCTAGTCATCTGTCCACATTTCCACTTCTTGTAAGCTTCCTTTTTGAGTTTAAGCTCACCGAAGATTTCATTGTTAAGCCAAGCTGGTCGCCTGCCATATTTGATATTCTTTCTGCACATTGGGATCGTTTGTTCCTGCACCCTCAATAAGGCTTCTTTAAAATATAGCCAGCTCTCCTGGACTCCTTTCCCCCTCATATTAGCCTCCCAAGGGATCCTGCCCATCTGTTCCCTAAGGGAGTCTAAGACTGCTTTTCTGAAGTCCAGGGTCCATATTTTGCTACTCTCCTTTCTTCCTTTTGTCAGGATCCTGAACTCAACCATCTCACGGTCACTGCTGCCTAGATTGCCACCCACTTCTACTTCCCCTACCAATTCTTCCCTGTTTGTAAGCAGCAGGTCAAGAGGAGCACGGCCCCTAGTTGGTTCCTCAAGCACTTGTACCAGGAAGCTGTCCCCAACACTCTCCAAAAACTTCCTGGATTGTCTGTGCATTGCTGTATGGCTCTCCCAGCAGATGTCAGAGTGATTGAAGTCCCCCATTAGTTGTTAAGATCATGTCATTTAGATAGAAGTGATCCAGTGTTTTTCGGAAGTATTTATTAATATTTTTCCTCTTGCATTACCTTGAATTTTGTTTAATGGCTGAATTTTTTTTTTTTTAAAGAAATTGCAGTTCTAAAAACAAATCTTTGATTTAGATGTTTGTAGTGTTTTTGTGGCCATGTTGGTCTCAGGATATGAGAGAGACAAGGTGGGTGAAGTATATCTTTTATTGGACCAACTTCTGTTGGTGAAAGAGACAAGCTCTCGAGCTACACACAGCTCTTCTTCAGGTCCTGAAGAAGAGCTCTGTGTAGCTCGCCCACAGAAGTTCATCCAATAAAAGATATTACCTCACCCCCCGCATGTCTGTTTAAGTAAGAGTTTTTCATTCTTACAGTTATGAGAATGGGAAATGTATGTTCATTACATGTGTATGTACATATAACGTACTATGTAACTTATAACTTGTAACTATAAACTAAGCTCTTTGGGGCAAGGACTGTCTTTTTGTTCTATTTGTATATTATTTAGTACAATGGGGTCCTCATCCATGACTCAAGCTTTTGGACACTATGGAAATACAAATAATAATAATAAATAATTAATTAATTAATTATCCGTTTATTTGTTTATAATTAGATTGATCACAAGCACATTCCCATTTAGAAACTTATCAATATTTCCTTAGCTGTGTTTAGTGTGCTTCATGTAATAGTTTGGATTCAAACAAGGGTAAAATGTTGGTCCTTATAAAGTTTTGCCATTGACTTCGATGGTGTCAGTATTTTACCCCAGAGGATTGAAAAACTTGTCCTACGTAACCGTCAACATCTTGACCTATTTGGAAAAATGTTTTCTGTTAATTAAAAAAAATGTAAGTTACATAGTATGTTATATTCACATGATGTAGTTTTCCATTGCTGAATAATAGTGGAGATCAGCATCAGAATTTACAAGCTGAAGAGCTCCAGTTTCCTAATAATGATTGTCTTTTATGTTGTCAGCCAGAAGGATAAGCAAGTTAAACCATTATATTTCATTCTACTTTCCCTTCATGCAATTGAGCATCAGAAGGTAGTTACCCTGAGGACAATGCAACTCTATTACAGAAAGTCTGGTAAGATTAGAGCCTCTGTGGAAGCTCCATTAAGTAACCTCATAAATGTATTGAAAACCATAATGAAAGCTTTCACTTTTTCAATGTGTTTATTAACTAACTAGGAAAACATAAATGCTGTTGATCTGAAAATCTTTGGGTACTGTAAATGCTTTTAAAGTAATTAAAAGAAGGGTTTGTGTCTCCTCAGGGCAGTTGCAATAGATTTATTTATTCACTTGCAATTTCACTTCAGTTATCCAGATGGTCTTAATGTACAATATTTCTGAACTGCTTTAACCTTCAGTATTTCAAAACCACACCTTAGTCTATTCAACATTCATCTATTTAATATCTTTTTTGGTTAAATGATCAGATAGTGCACATCAAAAAATTAGGGCTAGATCACGTTATTTGTACATTGTCTTCAATAAAGGTATTGCATGGGTGTCACTTGGACTGTACATTTTTGCACTTGGAAGCAATTTGTGACATTACAGATGCTACCTATCTCCCCTGGGTAGCCAGCCAACACCCAGGAGATCCTTATATCTGCCTCCAAACAAGATCAAATTTAACTACAATCAGTTATTCAGCCATGTTGCCTGGACATTACTGGGTATAAGATTCAGGCACAGAGGTTCAGCTCCTCACCTGGTGTAAACTGGCATAGCTGCAGTGACTCCAATGGAGCTAAGCCAATATATGCCACTTGAGGCACTGTTTAGTGAATATGGTGAGTGATGACTGCAGATGTTTATTAATTAACCATGTACTATAAGAAAACAGGTTAATAAGCAATCAACTAGGCAATCAAATGGTTCAGAGAAGTATAATTGTCTGAGAAGGGAGAATAGCCTTAGCGGACCCCAGTTATGCCCTGAAATTAAGCCGAAACATTTATCCCCTTCCTTATGTTTTTAGCCATATCTGCCCTTACAGTGTGTGTGTGTGTGTGTGTGTGTGTGTGTGTGTGTGTGTGTGTGTGTGTGTGTGTGTGTGTGTGTGTGCTACATGATGAATTATTTCTATTATGCTCCTGAGAAAAGATAGGCATGAAGATAAAAATCAGAGCAGAGTTCAACAACCAAGAATTGCATACATTATGTGTTAGTGGTTCTTAGGATGGAACACTTTTGAAAAGTTCAATAAGGGTTTGCAGAGATGAAGCAGATCAACAATCCTTATGTGTGCACAGGACAGTTTCTTTTGAGAATGTTTGAGTATTTTTCAGGGTGCTTACAGCTGCATTTTTATTCATGGGGGGAGGGGTTGGGAATAGAAAGGGAAATTAACCTCTGTGTGGAGCAGCAATATAAGGCTCAGGCACTACTTGAGTCTGATTAAAGCCCTAGTTTGAGGTCCATGAGGCCTAAATTGGCTGGAATCTAGCTACATGGGAGTTCACCTCCCTCTTCTTGCCACACTGAACAGTTACAAACAATGGAAGCGATGAACTGAATTTAAAAGGGATGGGACTTGTGGCAGAGAAACCTCAGATGCAGCACAAGCTTGCCCCCCACTTTGAAATAGCCCATGTCTGTTGATGTAAAGGGCATGCTACAAGGCACTTCTGTTTCCACTGGTTGCTGGTAAGGATGGGTTTTGTGGGGAGATGGATCTGGTGAGGAGGAGAGTTTTCCTTTCTGCTGGCTGTTTAATTTCATTTGCTGCTGCAATTCACGGCAGAGATGCTGAAAGCCTTGTATAGGTGCCCATCATGAATTAATGTATTTTATTTATTCAAATAATTATGCACAACTATCTTTTCCAAGGTTTATCAGAAAAGGGTAAATTTTAGGAAGATATATATGAGTCTTTGGTGCATGCATTGATAAGGCCTAATGGTTTTATTATTTGAGCTTCAGTCTAACTTTACATTGGTTTGTCTTATTTTCTTTATAAAATGCATTATTGTTTTATTGTACTTGTGCCTAGAGCATATAGAGTGGCATGTTGTTAAGATTTTTTTTTTAAATCTAGCTAAATAAATACATTGTAAAAATGGAATGTTAATCATCTCAATACAGTTTGAATGTGCAAGGACTCCCCCACCTCCAAAAACATCCTATGGGTTTGAAGCACCATATGTGGCTCACCATTTTGTGCAGGATCAGGAGACTATAAAGAAAAGTATTTTCCTGTTTGAAGATTTCAAAGAACCATTCTTAGAGGAAAGGAAGGAGGTATCTGATGATGGAGATCTTGCCTCTTTCATGTTTTAAAAAGACTAAAGGAAAGTTCCTCTTTCATCAGCGTAAGGAAGAAAAGAAGTGGCTTTCCCAAATTTAAATATTTAAAGAAGCCCTTATCAAACTCAGAAAAAAAAGGTTTGAGCTCTTCCTTAAGGGTATAGGAAGAAATACAGTGATATTTATGTCTTATCATATTTTTCTTTTTCTATAATGTACCAAGAGGATGTGGATATCCTTTTATAGACTTTGCAGCCTTTACATACTTTCAGCATAGATTCTGCATGATTACAGTGTGATTTAAATTTCAAGGTCAAAGCTCTTTCTTTACTTTTGCTTCCTGTTCTTATTGTTTATCACTTTTAAAAAAAAACGGATTTAGAAAGCCCGGGAGCTAGCTTCTTCACACATCTCTGCCAATATACATCAGTGCTGATCTGGAATGCCCCTCTTATTCTGCTAATGGGCCCCTCCCGAGCTGAGACCACACATCACACTGAACCGAATAATTATTCTTCTGATGTACCCAAATGTTCACTGAAATGAGATGGAGATGGCTGAGCTCATTTCACTTGTGATCTAAACCATGTTTGAACTCAGATCTACAGAGGTGAAAAGTAAGTGCATTATCTCAGTGCTCCACCAAGCTTTTTTTGATCATGCGCGCACACACTGAGCCTGTTGTGGTTAAGAAAAGCAAGGCTCTTGTTTTAACCTAAATGTTGCAAACATTTGCTTGTTGGAAAGAAATGCAGTTTATTAAAGGAAATACAGAGGAGCACACTCTCTTGCTCCTTTATATAACATTATTTACTTGTATTGCAATAGTACCCAAAGGACCCAGATAGGATTTGGTCCCTGTTCCACTAAGGAGTATACCAACACATGGGAGGACACAAGCATATGTACTAGTACATATGCTAGCTGATAACAGTCCATCTTTCAGGTAGATGTGGCTATCAACTCTGTCTGTGCTATGCTTACTTGCTTTTAGGAAGCTGGGAAGCTTTAGGCTCCTCAGCTGGCACAGCTGAGAAAGGGAAGACAAAGCCATGTTTTTCTTCCCCAGATTTTAGGATTAGCCAGGGGCTAGTCAAATCACTGCTGCAATTTACAGCAGCCTGACTGCCAACAGTTCCAAAAGGCCATTCTGGCAGCTTGAGACTTGCTGGAGTCTAAGATCCTCCTCCTCTCCTCCAGGAACAGCCCTGATGCTGGGGTTGAAAATGAGCAAGCCTCAGTTTTCTGGTTTGTGTGGCAGCTGGAGCAGTGCAAAGCAGCTGGAGCAGAACAGACTGTCGTCCCCTTAACGTTGCAACATCATTTAGGTTTATTATTGTAATGAAAGAGAGCAGCCTGTGATCAATAAGAATGATTAATCCTAATTATTGATCCCTTATTCAACAAGAGGTAGACTTCCATTCCCAAGTAAATCTGTTTTTGATTTTTGATTATTAGTAAAATTGAAATGATATGATTTTATTGGATGTTAGAAAACAAAAACATGGACAGAAATCTCATAGTATAATTACAAGACATTATATTTCTAGTGCCTGATTAAAAGTTGTGGCAGTCCTATATTGGTCTACTAAATAAATAATAATTTTATAAAATCAGTGAGAGTTGAAAGTCCCCACTATCTTGTAGGAGATTCTCAGCAACTTCCAAGATCGGATCCATTTTATACATTCATACAGATTAAGACCAGAAGGGAGTATTAAATCATCTAGTCTGACCTCGTGTATATCACAGGCCATTAAATTTCACCCATTTACCCCTGTATTGAGCCCCAACGCTTGTTTGACTAAAGTATCTCTCCCAGAAAGAAATCCAGTCTCGACCTGAAGCTATCAAGAGATGGAGAATGCAGCACTTCTCATGGTAATTTGTTCCAATGGTTAATCACTCTCACTGTTAAAAAAATAGGCCTAATTTCTAAATTGAATTTGTCTGGCTTCAGCTTCCAGCCATTAATTCTTGTTATGCCTTCCTCTGTGGGACTGGAGAGCCCTTTAGTACCTGATATTTTCTCCCCATGAGGTACTTAGGCATTATTACCAAGTCACCTCTCAAACTTATTTCTGATAATATAAACACATTGAGCTCCTTACATCTCTCATTGGAAGGCATTTTCTCCAGCCCTTGAATCTTTTTTTTTTTTGGCTCTTTCCTGCACCCTCTCTAATTTTTCAACAATTATTTTAAAATGAGGACAGCAGAACTGGGCACAGTATTGGTCTCACCAAAGCCATGTAAATCTTTGGAAAGTTCAGTGTGCTCATGGCAGGATGCAGGGGGGTAAAATCAAAGGCTTCATTCACATTAAGGACTATAAGGCCCTGATCCAGAAAATGTTTAAAGGTAAAATCACCTCTCTGCTCCACTGTTTCTACCTCCAAGCGTCACATTAGCCCATTTTTGACACAGCATCTCACTGGGAGTTCATGTTCAGTTGGTTGTGCACTATAACCCCTAAATCCTTTTCAGAGTCACTGCTTTTTAGGATACAGTCCTCATTCTGTAGGTATGCCCTGCATTCCTTGTTCCTGGGTTGTAACTTTGCATTTGACTGTACTAAAAAAGTATTTTAGTTGAATGGGCCCAACTTGGCAAGTGATCCACATTGCTCTATATGACTGTCCTGTCCTCATCATTTGCCATTCCACCAATCTTTGCATCATGCACAAATTTCATCAGCAGTGATTTTATACTTATTTTCAGATCATGGGTGAAAATGTTGAAGCTCATTGGCCCTGTATTGATACCTGCAGAACCCCCCTTAACACACCCTCATTCAATGGTGACTCCTGATTGGCAAGCCTGATTGAAACCTTATCCTGATTATAATTTATTGTTACTTTTCTTGTAAAATCAGCTACTAGGTATATACTCATTCTCTGATGCATCTTATTTGAACGGGGCACTTATGAACAGATTTTCAAAGGTGGTTAAAGATGCAGATAGCACTTAGTGTGATTTTCAGAAGTACCTAAGCAGGTTACTTCCATTGCAATTTGACTCCTACATCCCAGCATTGGAATACTTCCATTGAAATCTGACTCTCAAGCCCCAATCCTGCAAACACATATGTACAGAAGTCACCCACTGAAGTCAATGAGAATACTCATAGTTCTTAAAGTTACACATGTGCATAAATGTTTGCAAGATCCAGCCCTTGTAGTACAGGTGCTTGAGCTAGCAGTGCTAGCAGTGCTGCAGCATCCCCTGGCTTGAAGTGATTTCCATCATATACAGCGTTTACAGTTTGGTTCAATGGCTCTCAGCACCCCCACTAAAAATGGTTCCAGTCTTGTTCTACCCCTGCCTTGTAGCCCTGAATGTGAATGAATCTTTTGACTTTACCCTACTAACTTCTTCAACAAACACATAACTTTCCAACTTAAATTTCATGGCCATTGCAACTATTAGACATGCACAGCAACAACTTTTCATAAAAATTTTTGAGATAATACTTTTCCAATATTTCATTATGACTTCCTTAGGAAATTGGAGTCATTGTGAGTTCTGTACACAGAGCAAGTCTACAGGAGTGGGCATCAAGAGACTGTGGTAACAAGTCTAAGGGTATGTCTACACTACGAGAGTAGTTCAATTTTACTTAAATCGAATATGTGGAATCGATATTACAAAGTCGAACGTGTGTGTCCACACTAAGGACAGTAATTCGACTTTGTGAGTCCACACTAACGGGGCAAGCGTCGACATTGGAAGCGGTGCACTGTGGGCAGCTATCCCACAGTTCCCGCAGTCCCCGCTGCCCATTGGAATTCTGGGTCGAGCCCCCAATGCCTTCTGGGGAAAAAAATGTGTCGAGGGTGGTTTTGGGTAACTGTCGTCATCCAACCGTCACTCCCGCCCTCCCTCCCTGAAAGCGCCGGCGGGAAATCAGTTCGCGCACTTTTCTGGTCAGTGACAGTGCGGAAGCCACAGCACTGCGAGCATGGAGCCCGCTGCGACCATCGCTGCAGTTATGGCCGTTGTCAACACCTCGCACCTTATCATCCACCTTTCCCAGAGGGAGATGCTGAGAAATCGTGCGAGGAGGCTACGGCAGCGCGGTGAGGACCTGAAGTCTGAGAGTGGCACAGACATGTCACAAAGCACGGGACCCCGCGCCGAGGACATCATGGTGGCAATGGGTCATGTTGATGTTGTGGAACAGCGATTCTGGGCCCGGGAAACAAGCACGGACTGGTGGGACTGCATAGTGCTGCAGGTCTGGGATGAATCACAGTGGCTGCGAAACTTTCGCATGCGGAAGGGGACTTTCCTGGAACTTTGTGAGTTGCTGTCCCCTGCCCTGAAGCGCAAGGACACCCGGATGCGAGCAGCCCTGAGTGTCCAGAAGCGAGTGGCCATAGCCCTCTGGAATCTTGCAACGCCGGACAGCTACCGGTCAGTCGCGAACCACTTTGGCGTGGGCAAATCTACCGTGGGGGTTGTTGTGAAGCAAGTAGCCAACGCAATTGTTGAGCTACTGCTCTCAAAGGTAGTGACCCTGGGAAACGTGGAGGTCATCATAGATGGCTTCGCCGCGATGGGATTCCCAAACTGCGGTGGGGCTATAGATGGAACTCACATCCCTATCCTGGGACTGGACCACCAGGCCAGCCAGTACATTAACCGAAAGGGCTACTTTTCAATGGTGCTGCAAGCACTGGTGGACCATAGGGGACGTTTTACAAACATCAACGTCGGATGGCCGGGCAAGGTTCATGACGCTCGTGTTTTCAGGAACTCTGGTCTGTTTAGACGGCTGCAGGAAGGTATTTACTTCCCGGACCACAAAATAACTCTTGTGGATGTGGAGATGCCTATAGTCATCCTCGGGGACCCAGCCTACCCGCTAATGCCCTGGCTCATGAAGCCCTATACAGGCGCCCTGGACAGTGAAAAAGAACTCTTCAACTACCGGCTGAGCAAGTGCAGAATGGTGGTGGAGTGTGCTTTTGGACATCTCAAGGGGAGATGGAGAACCTTACTGACTCGCTGTGATCTCAGCGAAACCAATATCCCCATTGTTATTGCAGCTTGCTGTGTGCTCCACAATCTGTGTGAGAGCAAGGGGGAGACCTTTATGGCGGGGTGGGAGGTTGAGGCAAATAGCCTGGCTGCTGATTACGCCCAGCCAGACAGCCGGGCGATTAGAAGAGCCCAGCGGGACGCGCTGTGCATCCGGGAGGCTTTGAAAGCTAGGTTCCTGAGTGAGCAGGGTAACCTGTGACTATTAAGTTTGTTTACAGAGAAGCTGAACCTGCCCCCGTTTCTTTACCCAGTAAATGTTCACTATCCTCTCCAGTTATATACCCTGTTCACCCCGTTCCCCCCCCTTCCATAAGATCTCTAACCGCCCTCCCCCACCACAAAGTCACATCCCCCCCCCCCCCCCCAGAACATGAAAACCACCTCCCAGACTGACCAGGGTAACTAGTGACTGCAATGTGTGTGTACCCTGCTGCTGAACCTGCCCCCGCGTCTGTACCCTGGTAAAGGTGACTGTCCTGTCCAATTACCAACCCCCTTCCCCCCCTTCAAACAGACTCTCCTCTAAAAGAACATGATGGAAACAGTAATTAATTAACAGAAACGTATTTTTTATTAGCAACTACACATGAAACTGGGGGATGAAACTGGGACGGGGGCTTGGGTGAGGCGGGAAGGAAAGGACTTATCAAATTTTGGGGAACGAGAGCCTTCTGGTACTTGAGCAGTCTGCAGGGGTGGAGTGAGAGTTTTCTCGGACTCTGCCGCCCCTCCTTCTTGGGACTTTGGGTGAGGGGGGTATGGGACTTTGTGGTAGGGGAGGGCGGTTAGAGATAGACTGCAGCGGGGCTCTGTCCTCCTGCCTCCGGTCCTGCAGAACATCCACAAGGCGCCAGAGCGTGTCCGTTTGCTCCCTCATTAGTCCAAGCAGTGTTTGAGTTGCCTGCTGGTCTTCCTGCCGCCACCTCTCCTCCCGTTCCATGTGTGATCGGTGGATTTGGGACAAGTTCTCCCTCCACTGGGTCTGCTGGGCTGCCTGGGCTCGGGAGCAGCCCATAAGTTCCGAGAACATGTCCTCCCGTGTCCTCTTCTTCCTACGCCTAATCTGCGCTAGCCTCTGGGAGTGTGATGCCAGGGTAGGTCGGGAGACAGTCGCAGCTGTGGGATGGGAAAAAGGGAGTGAATTCCTCAGAAAGATAAAAAATTTTGTGAACAAAGAACATAGTCTTTCTCTGTGGACAAGACCATGCACAGCACCTATCACATGCGCACTCAGAACAAGGTCGAATTTTCGGCCTTCGCATTCAGTACCTGGGGTCTTGCAGTGCAGATCAGACAAGCGGGACAGGACAGCGGAATTTGGGTAACAGGCTGACATGGTAAGCCGTAGACTTGTGGCTGCTTAAAACTTTAATAATAGCACTGGCCTCCTTTCACGTTCAAAGCAATGCCAGTCCCTGCTGCCAGCAATCCGGCAAGCATGAACTCTGCCCCTGTCCCACCCCCTCGTGGCTGTCCCAGGGAAAGATCCCTGTATGCTGCTCCTCTCCCACCTCCACCGCGTGGCTGTAAACCGCCGGTTACAGTTTTGTAAAGGAACAGGCAAGCAGTCCCAATACTAACATTCCCCTACCTAATTCAAAGCAGGTCACCATGAGCGACATCACCGTGATGAGGATTTCAGAGACGGAGAAAGAAAGTATGCTTCGGGAAAGCCTGCAAAGACCAGGGCCGTATGCCACCATGCTCTGCAAGGCAATGATACCCGAGTACTTGATTGTCTCCTGGCGTGGTAACGTTTCCTACCACGGAGGACCCAATAAGGCCGCTCTCCCCAGGAACCTGATGCAAAGGCTTTCCAATTACCTCCAGGAGAGCTTCATGGAGATGTCCCAGGAGGATTTCTGCTCTATCCCCAGACATATAGACCGGATTTTACTGTAGCTGCACTGGCAGGGACTAAACAGTAGAGCGCCTAGGGCAAAACAATCATGCTAAACCGGACATTGTTAGATTTTTTTTTCAGTAGTTGCACTGCCAAGGACTGAAACGTTAAGCGCCTAGGGCAAACTAATCATGAAAAACCCATTGTTAATATTGTTAATATTCCTGTTCTGTTAAAAATAAATGTTTACATGTTTAAAACACTTACTGACTGATCCTTCCCCTGATTCCGTGTCCGGGTTAACGCCTGGGGACGGGTGGTAGGGGATCTCTGTAAGGGTGATGAAGAGATCCTGGCTGTCGGGGAAATCAGCGTTGTAAGCGCTGTCGACTGCCTCGTCCTCCTCATCTCCTTCCTCATCTTCCCCGTCCGCTAACATCTCCGAGGAACCGGCCGTCGACAATATCCCATCCTCAGAGTCCACGGTCAGTGGTGAGGTAGTGGTGGCGGCCGCACCTAGGATGGAATGCAGTGCCTCGTAGAAATGGGACATCTGGGGCTGGGATCCGGAGCGTCCGTTTGCCTCTTTGGTCTTCTGGTAGCCTTGTCTCAGCTCCTTGATTTTCACGCGGCACTGCGTTGCATCCCGGCTGTATCCTCTCTCTGCCATGGCTTTAGAGATCTTCTCGTAGATCTTTGCATTCCGTCTTTTCGATCGCAGCTCGGAAAGCACGGACTCATCGCCCCACACAGCGATCAGATCCAAGACTTCCCGATCAGTCCATGCTGGGGCCCTCTTTCTATTCTGAGATTGCCTGGCCATCTCTGCTGGAGAGCTCTGCATCGTTGCCAGTGCTGCTGAGCTCGCCACGATGTACAAACAGGAAATGAGATTCAAACTGCCCAGACAGGAAAAGGAATTCAAATTTTCCCTGGGCTTTTCCTGTGTGGCTGGTCAGAGCATCCAAGCTCGGACTGCTGTCCAGAGCGTCAACAGAGTGGTGCACTGTGGGATAGCTCCCGGAGCTATTACCGTCGATTTCCATCCACACCTAGCCTAATTCGACATGGCCATGTCGAATTTAGCGCTACTCCCCTCGTTGGGGAGGAGTACAGAAGTCGAATTTAAGAGACCTCTATGTCGAACTAAATAGCTTCGTGGTGTGGACGGGTGCAGAGTTAATTCGATGTAACGGTGCTAAATTTGACATAAACTCCTAGTGTAGACCAGGCCTAAGATATGGAGCAAAAAAATAGTGAATGCAATTCTGGCCTTTCTGTTACAATGTGAAGAAAAGACAGAATGTTGCATGTAAGCACATGGTGATGATACTACATTATGTGGTGAGGCAAATGTTGTCAATGGAAGTCTATAGAAAATGACACTGCAACGTAAAGAAAAAGGAAATCACTGTCAGTGCAAGTCTATAGAAATGACTTTATGATCTGAGAAAAGGCAAAACAATGTCAATGCAGCTGTGATTAGTTTTTCAATGCAAGCAAATGCAACATGATATCAATGTAATACAAAACAAGTTGTGAAGATAGACAAACTGAAGAGTGAATCTGTTATGTGAATAATTAAAATGATTCCCATACTAAACAATATTTTACTTTCATATGTCATACTTTGTCCTTCTAGTTTATAGTAATCATTCATGTTAAGTCTGTCTTTATATTACTACTTCAATTGCTCCACTCAATAGCAATGCCCATATATTGAAGACTTAAGTTACCTCACATTTATGACTATGATGAATTCACCAGTTTCCCTTGCCTTAAATTGAATGCATTTGCACAAAAACTTGTTTTTATTACTAATTTTCTTTCTTTCCAGAGCAAATATGTAGTTTCCTACAGAAAGCCTTGTTTTTAGTCTAGTAATAACAATAAAAGAAATTTCTAGATCTAAAAAAAACCAAATTACTAAATGATCCAATGATAAAACACTCAAAAGCAAGGGTTCTGAATGAAGGATACCAATGCAACTTTATTGAATCCCATTTGGCACTCACCTGGTTGCTGGATCACAGACTCTGGCAATACTGGACAATGTATAGTCCTGCCTCTTTAAAAATCTTCCTGCCCTGCCGCGTGAATTCCATTACATAAAATTGGATGCCCTATGTGTGGAGGAAGAGGACATTGGTACCTATCTTCAAGCATAAAGGAGATGTGTAAGAATTTACTAATTACTGTTCCATCAAGTTAATGAGTTAGACGATGAAATGGCTGGAAAGAATTATCATGAAAAGACTTTGGGAGAAGCTGGATCATCAAGTAAGTGACAATAATTCAGGCTTATGCCAGGAAGCTAAATAATGAATGCAGTGTTTGTAGCGCAAATATTGCAGAAGTAGTACAGGGAGAAACAGAAGGAATTGTACTTGGGGTTTAGTGATTTAGAGAAAGCTTATGACAGAGTTCCAAAAGAATTGTTATGGTGTGGCCTGCTGCTGTGCAATCTACTGGAGCCGCGTGTTCAAGCTATCATGGACACGTACAAGGATAGGACAGCAGTAATGAGAAGCACTGTGACTACAATTATTCATTTACTGTGAGTGTAGGCCTACAACAAGGATCAGCCTTATGCTCATTCCGACGTGTGATTGTAATGGACCCCTTAATGCAGGAGATTAGGGAAGAGGCTCCATGCAGCATGCTTTTTGGTGATGACATTATGTTGAGCCATGAAGATGAATACAAACTGGAAAAGGATCTTGAAATCAGCTGACAATGACAGGATACATGAGATATGTTACTGAGAGGGACAATGAGAAGCCGATAAAACTAGATGATATAGAGTTAGTCTACGCACAAATTTAAATACCTTGGTTCAGTGTTGAGCCATGATGAGAATGTGGATGCCGATCATAGGAGCCACATGAAATTGCTTGGCATAAATGAAGGGCATTGACAGAAATTCTCTGAGATAAGAATATGCTAAGTAGACTAAAGAGCATCACAGAAAAGCTAAGGGAATATTGACTGAGGTGGCTGGATTATGTGAGATGACAAAACATGGGATTTATTGGCCAGAGAGTACCTGAACTAGTAGTCATAAGACAGAGACCACAAGGTAGGAGGACATGACCTCCAAACAAGGACATGAAGTTAGCTTGGGAGATGCTCTTGACAAGAACAATTGAAGCTGCCAACCCTAATGAATGGGACAAGGTGAAGGCAAAGAAGACCATTGGATTCCTGGGGGATGAAATGAAATGAGAAGAACATAGGGACACAAAACAGGAAGGGACTCCTGGGTCATCATGTCCAGTCCCCTTCTGTTGCAGGCAGCCCAGTCAAAGAATATATTTTATTAATATATCATGTTCCATGTTAGGGCATGTGACACTGCCACGCAAAGGGGGCATGAATAGCATTGCACACCAAAAATGTTACGCTGTAACTCCCCCAATGCTGCAGGTGCAAACTGTAAAGATACTGAGTTTGCACTAATGTTGTCATCTTTGAAGGGGGCATGAACTTTTTAAGTTTGCATCTGCAGCATTCATTTGTGTGTGAATGTGGGTAAAAGCTAGCTCTATGTTTCCCTCTCCCCTGCACACATAACTTATGACAGCAAAACACAGATTTCCAAAGCACTCACCCAGGACTTTGAACATTTAAATTATCCTTTTAATTTTAAAAATTATATTGGGTTATTTCAAAAGAGAGATGAAAAATGAATTATTGCAGCACTGCCACTGCTGCAGATCAACTCTGCCAGACCTTGGCAGTCATCAGAAAGGGTAATCTTTAATAAAGTAGGTTGGTTTTTTTTTTTCTTTTGAAAAAGACTAGCTCTTTTTAGTCTCCACTTTTATTTGTTTAAGATGTGCATATCACTTCCCCTTTAATACATCTTACCTATGCTTTTCCATTAGAAATGTATCCTGTTTCATAAGTTCATTAGTTATGTTTCACATTTAGTTTAGGAGAAAGGCAAAGGTGTCAGAAGTTTCTAATTTTCAAAAACGTATGCACATTTCCTGACCTGAACTCAAAACTTTGTCCAAGTTCAGGTTAGTTCAAATAAATCTACTCCCTGGATAGTAACTGAATTCCCTCTTCTTTCCTGCATGACCTAGATTCAATGTGTAAACCTTCTTGAATGCTTATATTCTTTTGTACTCTAACTCCCCAAGATAGTTGTTTCCAGTTGGATCACTCAACCATTTTTCAAAGGTCTGCATTTTGATGGGCACATTCCTGCTTCTGCTGAAGTCAGTGGTAACAGGATAATGTCCTATAACACATACAGTGCGCTTTGAGGAATTCTGTTGATACTCAATATATCTCCATTGCAAGGATGAAAGTTTAAGTCAATCCTGGCAGGACCTGAAGTTGTGGAAAAGATGTTCCTAAGGTACAAAGTTTGGATCTAGAAATGAAGTTTTCCAAAGTTCAAAGGTGTTTGGGTTTGGGTTTGGGGTTTTGGTTTAGGCCCTGTGACGAGTTGGATCACAGAACCCCCCTTGGGAGCTGCAACCCAATGTACCAAGACTACCCCTGTCCTGTTTTCCCTGCCAGCTCAGGACTCCAGCACCCTGTCTTGCTGAGCCAGACACTCCCGTCTGCTCCAATACAGACCCAGGGTCTGAATCACTTGCCCCAAAGCTGCAAGTTTACCTGAAAACAGCTCTCAGAAGTGTGCTTGTCTTTAGCACTAAGATGCCCAACTCCCAATGGGGTCTAAACCCAAATGAATCCATTTTACCCTGTATAAAGCTTATGCAGAGTAAACTCATACATTGTTTGCCCTCTATAACACTGATAGAGAGATATGCACAGTTGTTTGCTCCCCCAGGTATTAATACATACTCCGAGTTAATTAATAAGGAAAAAGTGATTTTATTAAATACAGAAAATAGGATTTAAGTGGTCCCAAGTAGTAACAGACAGAACAAAGTAAGTCACCAAGTAAAATAAAATAAAATGTGCAAATCTATGTCTAATCAAACTGAATACAGATAATCTCACCCTCAGAGATGCTTCAGTAAGCTTTTTCTCAGACTGGACACCTTCCAGGCCTGGGCACAATTCTTTCCCCTGGTACAGCTCTTGTTGCACCTCAGGTGATAGCTAGGGGATTCTTCATGATGGCTCCTCACCCCCTTTGTTCTCTTCCACCCCTTTATATATCTTTTGCATAAGGCGGGAACCCTTTGTCCCTCTGGGTTTCCACCCCCCCTCACTGGAAAAGCACCAGGTTAAAGATGGATTCCAGTTCAGGTGACATGATCACATGTCACTGCAAGACTTCATTGCCCACTTGCCAGCACACACATATACAGGAAGACTAACAGGTAAACACAGCCATCTGCAGACAATGGTCCTGGTCAATGGGAGTCATCAAGATTCCAAACCATCATTAATGGCCCACACTTTACATAATTACAATAGGCCCTCAGAGTTATGTTTTATATTTCTAGTTTTAGATACAAGAGTGGTACATTTCTACGAATAGGATGATCACACTCAGTAGATTATGAGCTTTGTAATGATACCTTACAAGAGACCTTTTGCACGAAGCATATCCCAGTTGCATTATATTCACTTATTATGAAATCTTTATAAAACTATCCCAGTTACATTATATTCACTTATTATCATGTTTTTATTAAACCATATAGACTGCACAACGTCACAGGCCCATTTGCATTTCCAAAGTATCTAGATATTCCAAATAGAGGACCTTGATTAAACAAAAACATTTCTCTTTGACTTCAGTGGGAGTTCTTCCAGTTTACTGGATGGATGAATTTGACCCCTGGTGCGTAGACCATTTAGCTGGTTGTCCATTTATGAATGTTGGATTTTTAATCAGAATATTAAACTATGTATAATTTTAGAAATTGAGATTTGGTAGTTTTTTCAATATCCTTAAATGTGAAGCATGCCTTTATTCAATAGATGGATGAGAGCCAGAAGCTCTCAGTGTAGTTCCATTGGAAAGAATAGGAAACAGTGATAAAACTTCCTGACCAAAAAGTAAAGATACCTTTGGTCTGGAACATGACTGTGCAATGTATGGTACACTGTACTAGTATATTAAATGCTAAATGTTATTAACAGGCATGTCACAGGCTACATTGTTTAGGGAAGGAACTAAAATTGCTGTGAATCACCTTTTAACCTCTAATATAGCTGGTCTTCTGTTCCATAGCCTTCAAGAAGGGAATGAAATATAATAGATGGTCCAGGTCACTTATTTTATTTGGCACAAAAGATAACCTCCATAATTACTATAGTCCTATGAAGAAAAGAAGTTCTTCTAGAAAGTGAAAGGTTACTGTAAATGCCCCTTCAAAGTGGAAGATCCATAATTACACAGAGATAAATTGTGATTTCCTTATTCATGCCCATAGTCCCATTGTTGTCAATTAGTCTACTCAAAAGAGTAAGGAAATCACAATTTGGCCCATTCAAACCAATGAAGTATACTGAAAGACTCTGATTTAGTGAGGATTGGATTAGATATGGGGCTCCCAAACCTGGTTCGTGGCTTGTTCAGGGTAATCCCCTGGTGGGCCGCGAGATGCTTTGTTTACCTGAGCGTCCGTAGGTACGGCCGCTCGCAGCTCCCAGTGGCCGCGGTTCGCCGTTCCCGGCCAATAGGAGCTGAGGGAAACGACGCGGGCCGGGCCACCACTTCCCGCAGCTCCCATTGGCTGGGAACGATGAACCGTGGCCACTGGGAGCTGCAAGCGGCCATACCTGCAGACACTCAGGTAAACAAAGCATCTCGCAGCCTGCCAGGGGCTTACCCTGAACAAGCCGCGAACCAAGTTTGGGAACCCCTGGATTAGATGTATAAAAAATAAAGGATGCAGTATGACATGATATAGATGCATGCATACATGTATTTTGGACTTCACTAGTGTAAAATAGTCCTTGACTAAAGCTGGAAAGCATTATTCTTGTTTCAGGCTCTCCCAACTCACAGAGCTATTAAATCCTTAACATAAGATACTGGAGTAAATTCCACTGAAAATAAATAAAATTAGGCACTTCAATATTTTCTTTTTATTCATCATAACAAAATCTTTCTGCCCAGGGCTCTGGTAGAAATACCAAACTTGTGCTAAATACAACATGATTCCTACAATTTTTATTACATTCATAAATTAGGAAATGCAAAGTTCTCATAGTATCCCATAAATGCAGTAACATAAAATTTTGTATTAAACCTGCTCTATTGATTTCACTGTTTATTTCCATACAATGTATACAATTCTGGTGACACATCAACACAAAACCACACGTCTATAAAGACTACTTGGTGATGCAAACAAGTATACAGCTAGTTTAGGTGGCTCCTACACCTTTCTGTCCCTAGTCCATGGTATGAAGGGCATGAAAGGGGTGGCAAAAGACATGTAGGGAGTTGTGAAGGGTAGGGAGGAGGTGTTGCTTGATCACACTGTGCTCCAGCTATCCTCATCTGTCAGACAATCTGTGGGGGAATTTGCTGTCTAGTGCAGGGTAGAGCAGCCCCAAGTGACAGGGGCTAGGCAGAGCTGCCCCTCGTGATATGGCCATGAAAAAGTCTAATGCAATCCTAGTATGCATCAGGAGAGGTATTTCCAGTAGAGACATGGAAGTGTTATTACCATTATATAAGGCACTGGTGAGACCTCATCTGGAATATTGTGTACAATTCTGGTCTCCCATGTTTAAGAGAGAAGAATTCAAAAAAGAACAGGTGCAAAGAAGGGCTGCTAGGATGAACAAAGGCCTAGAGAACCTACCTTATGAAAAGAGACGTAAGGAGCTTGGTTTGTTTAGCCTAACCAAGTGAAGGCTGAGGGGGGATATGATTGCTCTCCATAAATACATCGGTGGGATAAAAACCAGGGAGGGAGAGGAGTTATTTAAGTTAAAGCCCAATGTTGGCACAAAAACAAATGGATATAAACTGGCCATCAACAAGTTTAGGCTTGAAATTAGACGAAGGTTTCTAATGATCAGAGGAGTGAAGTTTTGCAACAACAAAAAACCTAACTAGTTTCAAGACTGTGCCTTATAAGTTTATGGAGGGGATGGTATGGTGAAATAGCCTATAATGGCATGTGGCCCATTTGCAACTGCTAGTAGCAAATATCTCCAATGGCCAGAGATGGGACACTAGATAGGGAGGGCTCTGAGTTACTGCAATGAATTATTTCCCTTGTGTCTGGTTGGTGGGTCTTGCCAACATGGTCAGGGTCTAACTGATTGCCATATTTGAGGTTGGGAAGGAATTTCCCCCAGGTCAGATTGGCAGAGACTCTGGGGTGGTTTTCCCTTCCTTTTCAGCATGGGGCAGAGGTCACTGGCTGATTTAAACTAGAATAAATAGTTCATTCTTTGTAAATGTAAGTCTTTACATCATGATTTGAGGACTTTATAACTCAGCTGGTTGTAAAGGGTCTTTTATAGGAGTGGGTAGATGAGGTTCTGTGGCCTGAGATGTGCAGGAGGTCAGACTAGATGTTCATGTTCATGTCTTCTGGCCTTAAAGTCTATGAGAATCAGGGAGCCTTATCTAATTTCCTCACAACCCCTCCCACACATAGGCTTATTGCTGCACCAAGCAGAAACTTAGCTCAGTAGAGAGTCAATCCCAATATGTATGTTTTTATATTATTTGTTAGTCCTATAAATACCATAATTATATATTTAGTGGAAATTTCATACTGAGCAAAAATGACTTTTCAATTTCTTTGTAACCATTTTTTACATACTCTCCTCGCAAGTTAAACTGGAAACTATTCCTGAGTAAGGCTAGCCATATAAAAAGTCCAGGCTGTTTTTAATTGTGTTTGCAAAAAGTCATAATGTCACTCAAAGTGTGGTGAATTGACTTTGCTCAAATGTTTTAAAAATAAGAATATCACTCTTGGTGTGAAAAGAAGAGTTTTTCAGGAAGTTCCGAGTATGTGTTAGCAAGACATTATAGATGGTTAAGCTGTGTTTTGGGTGTATTTCTGAGCATTGTGCATTATCTTGTATGCATTTGAAGCAGATGGTGATTCCATCATGATGTGAGGGATGTTGGTGTATAGAGAGGTGACATCCATGGTGGCAGGATGAGGTTCTGGAGGAGGTTGTGGAATGAGCGACTGGGGATGGATCACTTGATGATTACCTGTTCTGTTCATTCCCTCCGGGGCACCTGGCACTGTCGATTGTCGGAAGACAGGATACTGGGCTAGATGGACTTTTGGTCTGACTCAGTAGGGCCATTCTTATGTTCTTATGTTGCAGTGTTTCTAGGGGAAGTTGGTAGTGTCTTGGAAGGAAGATGGCCCTTTCTGTGATGAATGGTTTTAGGCTGGTTTCTATAATAAATTGTGTAAGTATGTCTTCATCCATTTATAAGGTTATTTGTTTGTTTATTTTTCCTTCTGAGAATATAGACAGATAAATCTTATTAAGGCAATATTCTATACTCATCCAGAGAGCCCATACTAATAGTTATGTAGTTTATTATTATTTTATCCCTTTGCTTATGTGTCAGCTAATAAAACTTCACTTACTAGGAGTGCCAAAAGTTAATTCATAAATTCATTGAACAAGATTTGAAATAGAAACTTCAAAGAAGAATAAATTTTAGTACTGCATTTATTTCATAATTGTATTTATTTTTTGATAGAACAAAATTAATTCAGTAGTCTTCTATAGTCTTTAGAATATAGAAAACCAAACCAGAAAATACAGTCAGAGAATAATTGAGATGATAAAAACCTTCAAATAGTTAACTTCCTAGACTAATATGTGACTACAAATATTATGACTATTGTGATTCCTTAGTTAAAGATGGAAAATGCTTTTATTTACATGCCCGATTTTACCCTCTTCAGCCCCATATATAATATATATATAAAACTTATAATATATAAAACGTAATATTTTTCATATTTACGGTCAGTTCATCAACCCTGCGTAATCCCCTTTCCATTGCTCTTGTGTAAGGTGCTACAAAGGAATACCTCAGAGTGTGCTAAAGGCATTAGGGGCCATTCCTGCTAGCATAAGTTAGTGTAGTCTTGAGACTGCTCTAACTTGTTCCTCGGTTGAACCTGCCTTCATTTACATGTGTGATCAGAAGATCTGGAAAGGAGTAGTCATTGAGGATGGAACCCATAATGTCTACCATGGGGATATTTTAACGTTTCTTAATTTTGAAATTAATTAGATAGGTCATTTTCTGTTCTGGGACTTTACAGAAGTGTTGGTATTTCACTTTTCAACACTGGTTAAACTTTTTATCTATATGTAACTGAAAAATGACACAAGCTAAAAACATCTCAAGTTTTATAGTTATCCTCAGTGAGAACTACCCAAGAAGAGTGTTGTTGTTTTTCCTAAGCAGGATTACAATTATTAGATATGTTCAAATTCTGTATTTGTTGTCACTTTGTTGTGAGAGAACTAATTAACGATTCAAGCTTCCTTTCACCTAATTCAAACTTTGGTTTTTAAACTAGGCTTTTTAACCCTTTCAGATCAATGAAAGCTACAATGGTTGTAAATCTGTCATGGTAGTTTTCCTAACGTCATGTTCTTCATAGTAAATTTGAGGAAATAGTGGTTCCCCACTACACAACCAGCTGCTCTGTCACTGCTTACTGCAGCCACCACTGTTCATACCTTAATTGCTTGACCTTAGCAATCCATTTTATCAATCTTCCCCTACAGAAGATACTGCCATTCTCAGAGTTTTTACTGTACAACACCCTGACATCCCTGTTCTCAGATTCAGCAGCTCCCTTAATAGAGCCAATGAAAACACAGGCAGCATCCAATCCACATGCTCTGACCCTCCACCCCTTCCTGCCTCATCTATCCATGAAAGTGGAATCTCTGAAAACGAAACAGGAATGTTGAGGGATGTCTGCCACCAGACACAATGAGCACCTTCTCATGAGTGAGTTCTCGGGCTGCTTTACAATAATAATAATAACAACAACCATCAAATGTACGTGAGCAATAAGCTTCAGTTCAGTCAGACATGCAAGCTCATACTTAAGTCCATGACCCTTATTAAGAATAACCTTGCATATGTCTCCCATAACTAATATTTTTTCTGGGGTTAAAATACCTCTAAAATATATCCATAACGTATACCAAATCCTCTTTCTCTTCTTCCTACTTCCCTGTTAAAGCATTGTACACCTGTGTAACCTTTGTCGTGTTTACCATTGATGGTTACCCCTACCATTATTTCCCTCCGGAATTAGGAGGCTCATTTAGAGACAGTCCAACTAGGAAGAGTGAAAAAAGGACAAAAACTGCTCCCAAAGCCTTGGAAATGTCATCAGAGACCTCATAAAGTAATCAAAAGCCAGAGACTCTTCCCTACAAAGTGTGTGTGTGTGTGGGGGGGGGGAGGTTAAAGCCAAAAGAGTAGCACTGAGGTTTTAGAGAGGCAAATGGTCATATTACTTGGCTTGTTATTAATATTTTGTGCCCCCTCAATCCAATTTTTTGACCAGGTCTAATTACATCATCAAGTTTACATAGTCATTCCCAAATTAGGATTTTTATCCTTCCGACACCACTCTTTTGTCTGCATTTGAATTCTGGGAAAGGTTCTGTCAGCCACAACATTGTCACTGTGTTGGTTTGCCTCAGAGTATTCTCAAAATAAAGGCAATAGTAATCATATAACAGAATTGCAGCCCAGGTAGTCATTTTTCTTTAAAGCATCCATATTGGGTGAATTAATGTTTGTGAAGGAAGCTGGAACTGGCATAACCTAAAGCAAGGGAGAAGCAGGTGCTTCAAAGCCTCCCCACAGCTCTTGCTATTCATCTCACATCTGATCTATAATACTACCCTTCCCACCCAGGTTTGTGAGTTTCTCCATGAATATCTGTGGGAGCTTTTTAAGACACTTTGAATCTCTGGTGTGAACAGCTCTTTGCAGTTTTATTCCTGACTCCCCCCCCCCCCCCCATCTCTCTATATATGCTCCTTGAACCTACAAATCCCCAGTCTACCTATTTTAAAGGACTCATGAATTCTATTTTATAGTCACAGTGAATAAAAAAATAAAAATTGGGTTTAAAGTTAAAGCAATCTTTCTTTCTGTACACCACTGTCTGTACTGAATGTCAAATGATTTTAGGAGTTGTAGCAATTTTCATAGCTATTTATTATTTTGAATGCTTAAGTCTCTTACTGTTGGCTACTATAACTCTTGTCAAAGCGTATTTAAGGTCATGTTATCATCCATGCTGAGCTCAAAATATGTGCACAAGGCATGAGAGCATGGGTGCTGGAACTATTTGTGTAGTGGGGGTGCTGAGAGCGATTGAACCAACTGTAAATCCTATATATAATGGAAACCACTTCAAGCCAGTGAGTGCATCAGCACCCCTAGTTCTAGCACCTATGCATTAGAGCAGCATTGTTTCCATCCACCTTCTGTACAGAACTAGGCATTTACCTTCAGGACATTGCTGAATGTCATGGTCTTCACATATTCACTTAGGATAGTCTGCCTTCCAATAAACTGAGGTTTGTGAGGCATTTTTGAACGAAGGGCCTCTAACAATATGCTTTTCTAATACTAAACATGGGATGAACCTGGAGACTTGAAGTTACTTGGACCTGTTATTCTTTTTCACTTTAAAAACCATTTAAACTATGACTTTCTGATAACTGAACTCTTTGGTGATTTTTTTTCTTTGTGAATGTTTGTGGAGACACTGGAAATGTATAATTGTTAAAGCCCTAAGTCCCATTTCCCAGGGAGACTAAGGCTAAGGCTAAGGCTAAGACTAAGACTATCTACTCTACCACTTATGTCGGCAAAACTTATATCACTATGGAGTGTGAAAAAACACCTCCCTGAGCGACATAAGTTACGCCAACATAAGCGTAGTGTAGATATAGACTTAGATACTTGGGATCCTAAGTCCCATTGACTTTGAATGAGACTTAGGCTCCTAAGTGCCTAAGGGCCAGATTTTCAAAGATTTTGAAATGGGAATTAGTGATTTCAATGGATGATAAGCAACTAGCCTGCTTAGGTTCTCTGGAAAATCTCATTAGACACCTATCTGCATCTTTAGGCACCTAAAAACCTTTGAAAATATCTTTGTCACTTTTGAAAAAGGGACTTATGCTTCTACATCACTTAGGTGTGTTTGAAAATTTTATCATGTAAAGGTTTATCATTTTATAGGTTGTGAATCAGGTTGATCCAAGACAAACACATTTGTCACTACTCTGTCTGACCCTATGCCTGAGTCGCACAGAAAGACAGGAGAACTTGGGGGTGAGCTCCACCCACTCCTATAATGTTGGAGCCAGCCTGTCTGGATCATTTAGTGCAAGTGGGTAGGCTGCGTACTGGTGAGCTGTGGCAGTATGATCAAAGCAACTGGTACAATACCAAATCCAAAGCTGCTCAGAGAAACACCACAAAGCTAAGGATATATGACCAGTATTGGCCATATAACTGACCGGTATTCTGACGTATGGGACAGAAATATGGCCCTTCCCTGTTATTCTTGACAAGAAGTTGGACGTTCTAATGAAGCGTCTCTGAACGATTGAAAACAATTAACGGTACAAATTCAAATCAAATGAAGAGATCTGTGTTCTAACTAAACAGGTCCCACTTTCTCAAATGGTCACCCAACCTTCTCTAAGGTGGTATAGTCATCTGTTCCTGAGGCCTACCCATTTCCCTGAAAAAAATCATCTCTGACTTTGACCCAGTGGAAGCAGGATGGAAAAGACCCTCCAGAAGACCTCAAGCACAATGGCAGGGTGGTGTCAACAAACATTTGTCCATCACAGGCAGCCTACCCCATAATGCACAAAAGCATCATGGAGGTATATAACGTATTTGATTGCCTGTATGCATTCCAAGCACAATAGCATGAGAACTAACCTAACCTAAAGGTCTATAAAACACCCTTTAATTTAATTTGAATCTCTGGTGTGAACAGCTCTTTGCAATTCTATTCCTGACTTCCCCTTCTCCCCCACCCCCCCCCATCTCTCTCTCTCTATATGCTCCTTGAACCTACAAATCGCCAATCTACCTATTTTAAAGGACTCATGAATTCTATTTTATAGTCACAGTGAATAAAAAAATAAAAAATATAAACATATTAGTTTTCAAAAAAGGTGGAAAAAATAAGAAAAATATCAGCAGTGTTAGACCTGAAAAATAAAAGCATAACAACACTCACCTGGTACTCAAAAAGATGGCTGTGGCTTCTTGAACTCCCATTAACATGAAGGAGAGATTGGCCGTAAATGCCTCCAATACCTGCCACATATTTCAGAGGAGTGGAGGGGGGCGAAGCTAATGGAAGAACTGGGTACCTCAAATGTACTTGCTCATTCTGAGTGGGAGACTAGAACTGCAAAATTTGAAACCCTGGGTCAGGTGATTTTTCTTAGCCCGGACCTGCTCTCAAACATGTGAGATTCTAAGTGTGAAGACCTGAGAATAACTAATTCCAGTGCCCTCAATGGGAAGTGAGGTGCTAACTGATATGTAGATTGCATACTTATAAGCATTTTGAAACTGAATTAAACTGAAATAACTGCTGGCAACTGTCTTCCCACTTTTATTTTTTATATTCAGCTACTATTTCATGTTCATCACAATTTATACTCTTAAGTTATACGGAAGGTAATGTCAAATCTAAAACAAATCTGAACAGTTCATTTTGCATTTCTACATATTTTCCAGTCAACATAGTAGGTGCAGAAAGCAAGATTCACCAGCATCATTGTCTATTAAAGGTCAACATAACATTCAGACAATATGTAGCATGCTATTTTGTAAAGCAGATTCCTTTTAAATATGGATAATTTTAAACATACTTGATTTCCCCCTATAATTTCTATTAGTTGCTACATACATTTGTTTCAATGTCACCCTTTATTTGTCACACATTTCAGGTTTATTTATTTATTTATTTATCAATAATGTGGAGACAAACAAATATGTAACCAGATAAGCAGAAAGAAAACTAGAACCAAATTTGCAAGGACTCTTATAGGAATTTAAGTGGATGCAGGTATTTTAAAATGTCACCCTTATACTCTTGGGCTCATCCCTTTAAACCCCCTGCAACCACAGCAGACATTACAGCCCCCAGCAGAAATTAGAGCAGTCTTTAATGGCTGCAGGAGGTGCAACCTGTCCCAAGCTCCCCAAGGTGCTGAGGCTGGAGAGTGCACAAGAGGAAGCTGTTCCTGTTTTCCTGTGTGTTTGCATGGCATGTAGGTCAATGAGGCCTCATCCCTCACTTGTAAGACTACCAGCCCGGGAGCTGAAAGGAATGTTATCAATGAACACTATTTCTTACCCCCAAATATTCAGTGATTTAAAAAAAAAAATCTATTGAGGTAATGAAAAGAATCATTGTTATTTTATAAGTTGCATTGTGGGAACATGCAAAGCCCCCAGTCAGGGAATGGGTCTGATTTTTCTACGCTGCAGAAACAGACAGGAAGACTGGGATTGCTCCTTCCGTGTGACATTCCCTTTCCCAACCTGCTAGCACACCAGGAAGCTGAGGGGAGATTGTGTGTCAGGGCAAATCCCTTCTCAACCTACCCTTGGGGCTACTTGGCTCTACCTAGCTCCCAGTGCAGGAGTGGGCCTTTAATTGCAACATTTAGTCCTACCTGTTCCTGTTTTGTGTGGACTTCTCAGGAAGCTTCTAGCCCAAGCTCCTGCAGGAACTATCAGAAGTAACATTTTTCTGCTCTGTTAGAGCAGTTCCTATGAACTGTGAATGTATGATTCCAGAAAAGCATACTGTGAGGTAGTTTACACTAACTAATCACTACAACTATCACTGATTTATCTTATGCTGCTGGAACACATTGTCATTTGATTCGTTTTCTAAAGGCTAGATGAATGTCTGCACACAAGTAACTTTTCTGAAAAAGAAAGATGCTTATGAAATGTTTTAGTTGTAATAAGAGCATTTGGAGTCTGAGGCAGTAAAAGACTTGGCCTCGCCATTTAGTCAATGCCAATATGTCTCTAAATAAATAAATGAATAAATAAAAAAAATGACTCTAGACTTACACAGGTATAACTGACAGCAGAATTTGGCCCTGAGATATTTTCCTCCAATCTTTAATGTGGAAGATTAGCTGAGAGAGGAACCAGTAATGGAATGAGGCATATAGAGGGCAGTGATAAACAAATGGGCAGTTTGCTCTAATGTGAGAACTGAATGGGTAAATATGACTGAGATATTTTATGTTAACATTTTTCATAGAACAGGGAGTTTGGAACAGAAACTGAGAGAACACTAATTTGAACTGTTTCTGAGTTCATCTGTGCTTCAGTCCATTAAACTGGAGTGTCTGTGCTGTGAACTGAGGTGTGAACTGAGATAATTATACTAATTGTGCAAACTGGGAAAGCTGAGTATAGAGGGAGCAGCTGACTGATTTGTAGAGTGTATATAAGAAGCCAGATAGTGCTTTTCCCAGCCTGGAGGATACCACATCCTATTCCAGGGACTGAGGTATAGACAGAGGGACAAGGAAAGCTGCATTTATCCTGCCTTCTGATACAATTGTACTGCTTGTGAATTAAGCCTCAGGAGGCACTTTGAGAGCCTCCTGCATTTCCTGCCCACAATACAGATGGTCACAGTAGCTGCTCACATATGTAGAGTTAGGAGCTCTGTCATTAGCTTGTCCTGTCAAATTTCTCTTATTTGCTCCCAGTGCATTTTGCTAAGCTACAAGGATGCATATGGTCCACAGAGCCTCCAATGACCATCCTCCCCAAGCACTACATACCCACAGGTTAGGGAATCAGCAGGGGCAGGAAGACAGCTGGAGAGATATGGAAGGACGGAGATCAGAGGGGGGAGAGAGACATAAAAAGGGAAAAAAAATACCACAGGAGGAAAAAACAAGATGAGATGGTGAGGATAGGACAATACAGAAAATGGAAGCACATTAGCAACTGTGATGGGACATGGCACTAGGAAGCCTTTGGTCAGGAGGGTTGTGATGGATCATATGCCCTATATTGCAAAAACAGGATTAACATAGAGTCTGAGAACACACTTAGACCATTCTGTGGCAACTCCAGGAGAGAGAACTAATTAAGGAATAGATCCAGCTGGGGTCAGACAGACTGTGTGATTCCTATAAAAGAAGGACTGCAGGGGTAATAAGGAACAACTGAGAGTATAAAGCTACTGAAGGGACTCAGACCTGGCATTGGCTCTGAAAGGCAGGGTTGTAAAGGTGAAGGTTGCTAGAGTGGCCAGACAGTTGCTAGAGTGACTAAGAGACACCTGGGGAAAACTCCTTGGCAAAAGGTCAGGAAAAGCTGCAGGAGAGACTAGCTCCCGAGTGAGGGGACTGGAGAGTGCAGCTCTAAGATAGATGCCTGGAAGCAGGGAAAGGTAGGAAATAGCCCAAGGATCTAGTAAGGGATTATCAGAAATGTACCATAGCTGCTTATCGCAAGGTCCCTGGGCTGGAACCCACAAGAGAGGGTGGGCCTGGGTTCCCCTACCAATCCCACACAGGAGCACCAATGTAAGTCACAGGAAAGAGGCAAGGACTATTGAGACCAGACAGGTTTGGTTACCTTGGAAGGGGTCCAAACTGAAAGGTGCCCTGGCCAAAAGACTAGGACACGGAAGATGCAGAACAGTGGGAATAGGGAGGCACTGGAGGCAAAGGACCCCTGCAATGCTACAACCTGACCCTAGGGGGTGCTGCAGCAATGGAGGCAATAGCTTGCAGGGATTGTGCATGAATCAACAATAAGGAGGTTAGCTATCACTACAGAACTTCACCTGTATCTACAGCTATAGTTATAGCTTGCCTATGCAATAGGACTGGCCAGAAAACCACAATTCTGTTTCACAAAACATTTTGAGGTTTCAAAATTTGTTTTTGTTTTAGTGTAGAATGAAAATGAGACCTCTTGACATTTTTGGCCAAAAAAAAAAAAAAAGGATAAGATAGAGACCCCTTGGCTGGGGATATGGGAGACACAACTTCAATTTTGTTCCCTAAATCAGGCAGGGACTTGAAACTGGGTCTCTCACATCCCAGGTAAGTACACTAACAAGCAGGATGTATAGTCAGTCAGTTTCCCTAGTTTTGACCTGGTCCTGAGGAAATTTTTGTTGAAACCAATGTTTCCATGAAACATTTTGTTTCAACAAAATAGCCTATTTTTTTTTATAGAAAATGTTGTGTTGACACTTTTTTACAAGTTCTACTATGCAATAAAGTCCTGTTCCAAAGACCATGGAAGTCCATGTGAGTCTTTGCATTGAAATAAATAGGCTAATTATGGCCTGATTCAGCAAGGAACTTAAGCATGTGTCTAACTCTAAGCATTTGAGTGGCCTTCTTGAAGTCAGTGGGACTACTTGTGTGTTTAAAGTTAGGCATACACTTAAACACCTTGCTGAACTGGGAACTGTTGGCCTTGACCCATAATCTATTGAAGGGAATGGGAATTTTTGCATTGACTTGAATGGGCTTTCCATCTAGCCCAGGGGTTCTCAAACTGGGGGTCAGGACCCCTCAAGGGGTCACAAGGTTACTACATGGGGGGGGGTCACAAGCTGTCAACCTCCACCCCAAGCCCCGCTTTGCCTCCAGCATTTATAATGGTGTTAAATATCTAAAAAGTGTTTTTAATTTGTAAAAGGGATCACACTCAGAGGGTCACTTTGTGAAAGGGGTCACCTGTACAAAAGTTTGAGAACCATCTAGGTGAGGACAAGGCAAGAATCTGCAAATGTTTGAAGGGTGTAAACACTAGAGCTGAGGGAAGAGTGGACAAAATGTTCATGAATATTTGGTTGAATTTTTAAAGAGAATTATGATCAGTCACATTCACAACTCTGTCATGTTTGCAGAAGGAAAACAATGGAGTGGTTGAGTTTTACTGTACAAATACTTTTCAAAAGTTCATTTTAATTTCAAATATTTGCTGAAAATGAATTTTGAATTGTATATTCAATTGCAACAATTGAAATGCCAGCTGTGGTGGTTTAGCCAGGTCTACGCTAAAAAGTTAGGTGGATCTACCGGTACACTCAGGGCTTGTCTTCACTCCTGGGGAGATCAATGCTGCTACAATCGATGCAGCGGGTGTCAACTTAGTGGGTCTGGTGAAGACCTGCTAAATCAATGGCAGAGCACTCTCCGGTCGACTCCAGTACTCCAGCTCCCTGAGAAGAGTAAGGTAAGTGGACCGGAGAGCGTCTCCCATCAACTCAGCACAGTGAAGACACTGGGGTAAGTAGACCTAAGCTAGGTCAACTCCAGCTACGTTAGTCACATTGCTGGAGTAGCGTAATTTAGGTCGACTTACCCCAGTAGTGAAGACAAGCCCTCATACGTGTAAAAAATCTACACGCCTGAACAACATCACTCAACCTAGATACCATCTCTCGGGTAGGTGGATTACCAACAGCAATGGGTGAATCCCTCCTGTTGCTGAAGTGAGTGGCTACACTGAAGGGCTACAGCAGCACCACTGTAGCAGTTTAAGTGCAGATATAGCCTCAGGCTATGTCTACACTATGGACCTTACACTGCTGTAAAGTCTCCTGTGTAGCCACTCTAGGCTAGGGGGAGAGCTCTCTCCCGCAGTCATAATTAAACCAATCCCAATGAGCGGCAGTACCTATGTCGGTGGGAGACACTCTCCCACTGACATAGTGTTGTCCACACCAGTGCTTTTGTTGGTGAAACTTATGTTGGTCAGGGGTATGTTTTGTCACACCCCTGATAGACAAAAGTCTTGCTGACAAATGTGCTAGTGTGGACAAAGCCTATGTAGCATAAGCTGTCTGATCTGGAACACAAACAATACCATATGACTTATGAATTCAGGTGAACCACAATGGGAAACAAACATTTATTTCTGGAGCAAATAATTTTGAAGAATCAGTATGAATATTTACAAATGTGTTATCAGCTGTTAATCTGGAAACAAAACATTACAATTGGACTGAAAATTCTAGCATAGGTTAGGCCAGTGTGCGTATCTCTGAAATTAAAACCAGAAGGTACACATTTTCCTTTTAGGATCAGGCTGCTGCAGTAAGTCTGAGGACTGTTAACTCAGTAATTTTATGAGAAATAACGAGCAAATACCCTACAGTATTGGAGGATGTTGCATTTGAAATCAAAGAGTGACTTCCAGGAACTTTTTAATTCCTGGAGAATCCCTTCTGGAGTTTGATGATGTCTATTACCAGCTTTAAAACAAATATACCAACTCTCTATCCAGGTTTGATTATAATGAGGTTGTGTACGTTGTCCAGATGTTCAGCAGTTCATAAAGAACATCCTTTGGGGGTGGGGGATTATAATAGTGCCTTATTCAGTCAGCTCAAGGGCACAGATGACATTTTCTGCGCTTGTGGCTGGATAACTCTATGGATGTGGGGGATTACTCAGACTTTAGGATGTTACATCTCAAACTCAGAACATTTTAGGAAGACTGAGGAGGTAGCAAGGGAAAAAAGCCCCTGTGTCAACTTCCCTAGTGTGTGATGTGTGTACTCAGGCTGTGCCTCATTTCTTTCTCCCCCTCCCTCCCATTGCAGTTGGCAAACTCTGTAGCTTGGTATAGAAGTCAGAAGTAGGCTCATAGCACTGCCAACCCCCTACTGGGCCCTCTGATAACTTTTGCCCCTGGGATGCAGAGAGGAGCAGTCCATGACTTCTCTGAGATCACAAACTGTAACTGCTCTGGCTTGTGTTCAGGGGTGGGGTTGGGGAAAGGTTGCCTGCACCATTCCCTCCTCCAACCTGTGTACCTTCAAAGGTGTCAGGGACTTTCCCAGGGGGATATGGAAGCAACCCTCACTGTGCTCACCCTAAACAAAGGACAGGGAGAGCTGTCCCTTAAACTGCAGAAAAAAAATAGGAAGCCCTTTTCTACCATCTTAACAATAAACAGAGCCAGCAAATGACTAAATAATTTTCAAAGGCTAAGAGCTCACCAATAAATAGCAATCAATTAGGCATTAGACAAAGTGTAACAACAGTTATGAAGGGAATAGATGCTCACAAAATAGATGTTTTAACTTCAATTTATTTTATTTTTTCTCCTTCAATGGGACTATTCCCACCATGCTCTAAAATGTTCATAAGCTAAATTAATTGCTGAGCTAAACTGATTGCTTTTCATTTCATTATTTTTAGTAATGTAATGCTTCATACCCACAGTGTATTACCATCTAGGTTTACAGGCATAGAACTAAGTCATGCTGATTAGATACAGCCTTTCATTGAATGTGGCAGTGAGCAATCCAGTCTAGAACTCTTCAGTATGCAGAGCTAACGTCGCTTCCCCCCATCCTAAATACGGATGTAGCTGGCAACTTCCCATGTCCAGGCAGCACTGCTGGCCAGTGTGGAGCAGGAAGAGTGCCTTGAGTTTGATAGGAAGGTACAACACCTGCACTCTCTGGAGCACAGGAAGTGCAGTTAGTCATTCTACACATGGTGCTCAAAGGGCTCGACATCCCCTCTCAGAGTTGCCAGACACAGTCTTGCTGCAAATCTTTCATCCTATTCCTTAATCATCCTAGGAGTGCAGGATTGAGCCCAAATGTTTTTAGTTACCGGACACTAGAAATGTATCAGAAATGAGTATGGATTATTTTGTAATTTAATGTGAAATATGTCATACTTGGGCTGAAATGTATATCAAGTTTCAGCCCACAGTCAATTTAAACAAGAATCGTGGGGTAATAAACAGAACTTTAACCATTGTGGAGCCATTGTGTATCACTATAAATTCCTGATTTTTTCACAGAACACTTTCCTATTAAAATCATTGTCAGACTTTACTTTCAAATTCCAATCTATCATCAGTATAATCTCTTGGTCTTGCGTCTTTGTGACCTTATACATGTTAAATTCCTTTAGCCTGAAGAGTGCTTGAGGAACACCATATTCTACTTTGATATAGCAATATATCAGCACTTTCACTGTTAAGGGTATCTACCAGTAGCTGCTGCAGCCAATTAACATTTTTGTTTGTTTGTTTGCTTTGTTGTTATTTTTATCTAAGATATTTCCTACTTCAGTATGAGTGTTTTCCCCTGCACCTCCTGATCCTCGCACATCCCATCCAAGGTCCCACAAAGTCATGTGGTTTCCTCATCAACCTCCTCCTGGGGCTGGCAAAGATGGGCATCCATCATACCAGGAGGAGAAAATTGGACAGAATGGGTATTTTGGTGCCTATTTCTGTTCCCTTGTTCAGTCGTACCTCTCGGCAGAGTTCCATTGGGCAGTGTCCAATGACTACTTGGATGCTTTTGAGGAGCAGTGCACAGGGGTTCTCTGCTCATTGTCTCCTTCTGGTTCCCTGATTTTCACCCTATGACCTTCTCACCCCTGTCTTTTCATTTCTTGTCCCTAGCATTCAGCTGTGTCCTGGGTGCACTCATCCCACTCCCTTGTTTGAGGGGGAGGGCCTTTAGCTTTGGGTGGGCTTAGGCCTGCTGTCTCCTGGTCCCAAATCGGTACTAGTGTATTTCCTCTGAGATACCCTAAATGAACTTTCCCCTACACACACATGTGTGCATACACACACACTCACTCTTTTCCAAGTTTTTTTTGCACAATTATAAGCTTCCATTTCACATTACTATAAGCCTGTTTTGCCCAACTCTGGACTCTTCTGCAAGTTTTTCTCTTTTTTTGGGGGGGGGGGGGCGTGGATTGTGTTTTTACAGCACCTAGCACAGTGGAGCCTTCTCTGTGATTATGACCTCTAGGTGCCCCTGTAATATAAATACTTAATCATGATGATAATTTTCCTGTCCCAGATATACCCCCCCTCCTATTCACTGGCCCAGTATGAGGTTGTTCAAGATAGCAGAAATCTGCCTCGCAATTTTTACACAACTTTGGGGAACTGGGCCTGAGGCCCCTTTGTGTGCTCTGTGTTGTGTGTCAGTGTGTGTTCACCTCAGACCAGACCCACTCAGACAAACTACCAGGAACAAGGTTTTATTCTGTAAAGAACACAGAACAGGATTACAGTCCAGCAGCCTCCTCTCTGCTACATCCTCCCAGCTCTGTCAGTCCTGAGACCTTCTGCTTTGAGCGCAGAGGGTACATCCTGGCAGGAACCAGGAAATTCTCCCAACCTGCCGCAGTTTGTAGTCCACAACTTGTAGTTCCCACGGCTGCTGTTGAAGCACACTAGACCTCGGGCTACACAGAGAATACTGAAGAGTCACTAGAAAATTTCCTCAAGGCTGGATGGATGAAAGTCTTGCTGCCCAGTATCTGGGGTCCAACCATCCCTGGTTTTAGTCTCCATCCCTGTTTTTAGCTTGTCGATTCTCCTAGCACTTTCCTTACTTCCATGGGCAAGTCAAGTCAGAGATAGGAAACAGGCAGAGGCGAAGTAGCCATTCAGAATCTGTTCCTTTGGGTTACAAGTTGCCTCTCATCTCCAGGCCACATGGAAAACTTGTGTCATTTATTTTTGTTTTTACTGTTTCTTTACCATCTTTGGGTACACATTCAGCATCAGCCTTTAGCAATGTAATACTAGAATAGTCATGGACTGCTGTAACCAAATGTGAGTCCTAGAAATATTCTTAACACTGAGTTATCTGCTGTGGGATTCTTTAACTTCTGCAAGTGGCTCCAATAAGTTTCCACTTCATTTGAGGATTTTGTCCCTGCTGAAACTGAGGAATAATTTCTCTTAAAAATACTATGGGAACCTGATCAATAAAATTTGTGTTCACTGCAGGAATCTCTGGGATCAATGTAAAGAAGTAAATATTCTTGACCAAAACTCACAGATTAGCAGGCGTGAGTAAACGATATAGACTTTTCCTCCGTGGGTCATGATGCACTTTTACTTAATCAGTAAGAATAATGTCCACTTGCTCCGCCAAAACGGAGAACACGGAGAGTCGAAAATCTTTGGAATTGTCAGATCCATTAGTCTGATAATCATGCTCGATTTCAGTTTGTTTATATGGATCCATTTATCTCTCATGACATTTAC